>NC_041357.1:20408594-20588594 GCF_900634415.1 Cottoperca gobio
CCAGTTACTTCTTTGAAATTACAAAATTGCCGAGGGACGCCGTCTAATCATAGCCCATTTAATTGCACCACTACGTCTGGGATTGTGTGCCGATGTTCAATTACCTTCAAATGCATAATAACAACCAGATATACGCTTTTCCATGTAAAAGGAATGCACAGAAATATATTAGATGTTAGTCAAATGAGCCACTACAGTATATGCTGCTGGGGTGGTTTTGTTTTTTTGAAATGAGTCATCATGTGTTCTCCATCCAGCATTGTTTACCAGTGGTCCAGGAAAAACCCTCCTCCACCTGCCTCGTCTTGCTATAACCTTCAAAGCTCTCCGAGTGCCAAAGCACTCATACACCTAGCAGCATTAACACCTCCCCCCCCATTTATCTCCCTCCACACACAGTCTCACACACCTTCTCTAAGGTTCATTCCCACATTGCGGTATCACCTGAGTCCACTGTGAACTCATATTATGCTTTGCTGCTTTCCGTTCCCAGCTCTGGTCTCACCTAGGAGTCACAACATCAACACCAAGGAGACAGCCTGCGTGTGCGGGAGACGTGTTCGAGTCCATGTAGCAGCATCTCCTCCTGCTGGAGAAATTAGCAAAACACATCCCAGAGTTTTCTAGCCTCTCGATAGATGACTGGATACGAATGAGACTGAATACCTAAAGAACCCTTTATTCTATAAAAATGTAACATCAGCTGACTTTACACTTTGTTTACATTTGTCAGTTCAGGTTGATTCTTTGGTTGACTTGCTACATGTGTATGTCACAGCTGTGTATGTCTGTGTGCAGGTAACTCTGTTACAAACCCACTCTGCAGAGCATCTTATTCTAGGGGCAGTGAGACGTTCTTTACCTTATTACAATCTCATCCTCCTGCTGTATGTATGAGAGATAAAGCCTCTTACTGGTTGTGTCCTTTTGTACTTCACTATTTAGTTTTAAGTATAGCATGTATCTTTGTTCATGATACGACAATAACTTGCATATGAATGGATAATTGTATGGTTATTGAGCAGGTGACGACTTTGTGATCCCCCTGAGAGTTGCAGAGGTCCAGAGTGGCTTTCAGAATCCAGGACAAGCCGATATACCTCTCCCTCTCAGAGAGCTCGACATCACAGACAAAGAGTTAGCTTGCCTCAGATTGTCTTCTCCGCTCCAGGTCAGTGCAGTCAGTCTGTGAAAGGGAGACTGTGGATTGTAATTTCTGTTCTGCCACTTGATCTCATCCATTGCACCAGACAAAGAATAACTTTTTTTGATGCTTTCTCTTGGATCAGTTTATTTTCTTGGTCTTTTGCATCTGTAGTTTAGTCTGAGTGGTCTGGCTTCAGGGAGAATTCTCTAATAATATCAAGATGTGGTGAAGTCGTTGGCAGTCAGATGGTTGCCTGCTGAACTTAATGACCCATTTGGCAGTAGCTGTAGCTGGAGGACGAAGGAATGGATTGATTCAACTCTACCCCACAGCCCAGCAAAGATACGTAGCTATCATAGGCGCCCCAGTAGCTCACCTGGTAGAGCAGGCAACACATATGCAAAGACGGCCTGAGCTTTGAATCCGAACCGTTGCCCTTTGCTGCATGTTGTAATATCAATAAAAGCCCAAAAAATATATTAAAATATATTATTACATTATGATTATTACAGAGCTTAATTTCAAACATCGTTTCAATCATCGTCTTTCCTCTTAGTGAAAAAAATACATTATACCTTACATGATCAATACATAGTTTCCTCATGGTGCAAGTGACCTTATTTATTGCTTATTATATTACAATTAAGACCTGACTGGAGATAAATGGTGATCTACACAGGGTGAAAGGGAAACTTCTCCGTTCTGACTGCCATGACTGGTCACAAAGCTTTTCCATAATATAAAAGTAGCTTTAATGTCTGAACACAAACAGGACTAATGTACTGACATCCTTTACATAAATCATATCTAAGCCTGGCATTCAATGTTATAACATTTTGGTTTCTTGTAAATAAGTTAATTAAAATGATATCAGCGTGACAAAGAAACTATTTTCACTGGTTGATCATAGCTTTGAATTCACCAGTTCTTCTATTGGCTAAAAGAGCAAAAAATCAGCACTCTCCAAATATTATTAATTATTAATTTCCTGTAACCAAAGAGCTAAATCCCATTTTATGAAATAAAGCTAAAATTACCCTGGTCTGGTTGCTGCCTTAATTGTTCCCCCCTTCTCAATAAAAATTCTTTGTTTGGCTTGAAAATAAATGATTTCTTTATTAAAGAATAACAACTTACTGTCCTCAGGGAATACTTTTATCCATGGAAAGACTGGATGTTGGATGTGAGGGCATAAGCTTTCTTCTTCTATGTAGAAAAGGAGGAATTACATACTGGCAACTGCAAAGGACCATCTCAACTGTCACTTTTATGTCCTCTTATCACTGTAAAACTAAAATAACAGACACACTTCTGCAAAACATTATACCTACTTTTTTTTGTTATTATAAATTATAATACAGAGCAGTGAAACCTTTATCTCTTTATGTCATGTTTCTCTCTGTGTCGCATTCAACAATCATATTCTTGTCTTACTGATCTTATCTACATGGATAAAGCTTTACTTAAAGCTAGAGTAGGCAATTTTTTTGACAAGCTTTTGTTATATTTGTTGAAATCAATAAATCTAATGCACTGAAAAAAAAGAGAAACAGATATAGTATTTGCGGCTGTTCCAGGTTGTATTAAACCCCTCCAATCATTATATTCAAGCCGCATGGCCTACCTGCCGGTCAAGCAACTTGGCTGTACTCTGCCAGTGCCAGTACTCATTGAGCGTGACCGGAGTCAACCAGAGACAATAGCCATTACCATTACATTACATTATCCAGAGGGACTTACAGTGAACTAACTACAGGGACAGTCTCCCTGATTAAGTACTTTGCTCAGGGGTACAATGGTGGAAGCCCTGGTATTGAACTCACAACCATCCAGCGCTCTGTTTGGAATAGACCACTAGGCTATCACCACCCCCTAGCCATGTTTGTTGTTTACACTCATTATGATAATGTTCGCTGTTTTCTTACATGTAAATGAGACATGAAGTCGTTAGTGATGAGAGCAATGGACTCATCCTCCAGCCGCAGTCAGGCAGTGTGCGTTCATGTGTTTTGGTGGAGTGGCTTTGGATGGAGGTTGGAAACTTTCAAAATCTAGCTTGTTCTTGTAGGTTTCTGCAAAGCTGCCTAACCTAGCTTTAAATGCATTCACAGCCATTTCTTTAGAGTGTATGCTCTCTTCTTACCTGGGAGATGGATTTTGAATCCTCTATTAATGGTCACACACTGTATTTAACCCATCAGGAGCAGTGGGAAGATATTTTATTATCAGCGCCTGGGGAGCTTGCTCAAGGATACCTCGGCCCAGGAGGTGAACTGGTACCTCTCAAAGTACCACACTCCCCTGACACTGCCGCCCTTTGTCTGGAAGACTGTCTTGGTTTGGAGATTCCTCAGGTGGAGTATTTATTTAGTCGGTCTCACCTGACGTTTGTCTCCATGGAATTGAAATCTATTGATAGACGCTGAACCCTCATGTGCTAAATACCATTGCGGATATCTGTCTGTCTCACACAGCTCTTTCAAGTGGCTTGCCTGCTTCCCCCACAGACTGGCACTGAGGTGTACAGACATGGCGATGCTGCCAATGTACCCACGGCATACCAGAGGCACCTGTCGATAGCAAGACCCACCTCACGAAGAATAACATCTAAACCAATGAGTGGAAGGGTGTTATGAGCTTAAGGCAGAACACAACATACAGGACAGTTATATGTTACCCACGACTAGGGGAAGAACATTGTTTTGTTAGAATAAAAGAAATGCTCTAATCATTCTTCTTTTAATAATGTGTCTTTATGTCAGTGTTGTTCATTTGTCTAGAATTGGATATAAAGAAACATTCAGAACATCACAAAAGGCACAGTGATGAACAAAAAGTAAAAGCTGCATCTGGAAAGCCTGTAAAATAAAACTACTGACATAAGCAAAAAGGTTAACATTGCACTAAACTATAACTAAACATAAATCAGTCATTCCTATCACATCTGTGTGCTTGACTTGTACATAGAGCTGAAGTGAATGTCCCAGAGATTGTCAGCAGAGGGCGCACAAAGCCTGCCCAGAAACATATTTTTTGTCCCCTGGGAGGCAAGCGTTTCTTTGTAAATGAAAACCTTCATTTATGTGGTCAAAGGTTTGTCATGTCAGAATATATTAATGGTTGTATTTCAAGTATCATGCAAGGGTCAATACACTATAGTGAGGATTGAGATAACTCAAGGTGTGGGGAGATTTAGGTTTAGCTCTAATATAATCCTGAAGGCATTTTAATAGTGCAACGTTGATACAAGAGCCCTGGATGTGGACAGAGAGTTCACCTTGATAAAACAGAAAGTTGTGAAAAGCATGAAGTCACAGAGATGTTATGAGGGTTGAGGGTGCTCATCACAGAAGCTCAGAGGGGCTGCAATGACTCAATGCAACCTGATGACAAAAGTGTGTTCTGCATAAGGAAACCATTTCTCTTTGTAGCTACTCCATTTGTTTTCATATCTTAATTACTGAATCCCTAAGATAATAGAGAAAGAAGCCCATCCTTCTCCCCAAAAGCCAATGGCAACCATATCCGCAACAGTGGGTATAATCTAAACTAATTATTGGTTGTTAATTGCCTTCTTCTGAAGATTGAGCATTCATGCATTCTTAAAAAATACTCATGCATCACAGAAATTAGTTCTCTTTCCATTTGAGACAGTATCATGTCTGTGACATTTAGCCTGAACCCAATCAGTGGAATCCCTAATGTTTAAAGAAGTTATATAACATTATATAATCCTATAAAGTTAAGTGGTTCAATGTAGTGAGAGCCTCAAAGTTTACATTTCACTGACAGGAATATACAGTATGTGCTTGGCTTGTTCTCTTCTCAGCCACATACAGCACAGTAGTTCATTTAGAGCAGCCAAATCCCATTCAACATAAGAAAGACAGACTGCTGTGGCAATGGGACACTGTGGAGGACAGCATGGACAGATCAGCTCTAGATGAGATGTACAGCTACAATATAATACAAGTATATATTGTATTGTAAATATGTATTAAATATGTTGTATTGTACCATACTGTATTTGTAAAATACTTGTGGGGATGAGTCATTGTGAATCTATTGTGGCAGGAAACTTTGGAAAGGAGTTATAATAATAATAATAATAATAATAATAATAATAATAATAATAATAATAATAATCCTTATTTATATACCACATTGCTTAACAAGGTTACAAAGTGTTTTTCAGAAATAAAAACACACAACACAAGCAAACTAAAAACTACAATAGAATAAAATAAAAACAAGAAATAGTTATACAGCCTCCTTTCTACAGCATAGGTCTTCAACAGGGGGTCCGCGAGTCAGCGGAGGTACTGCAGGGGGGGGGTCGTGAATTTTTTTGTAGATAAAGCAATAAAAAATAAAAATAATTAAATAATATATTTCTTTCTTCCTCTCTGGGAACCATCACCTTATCGTGGTGGAGAGGTTTGTGTGACCCTATGAACCTGAGAGCTGTGTTGTCTGGAGCCTAGTGCTCCTGGTAGGGTCTCCCAAGGCAAATTGGTCTCAGGCGAGGGGCCAGACTAAGAATGGTTCAAAAACGACTTCATGAAAGAAAGAGAAAGGAAAGGAGAGACCCTGCCCGGAGGAAGCCCGGGCCCCCCGTCTGGAGCCAGGCCCAGCGAGCGCCTGGTGGCCGGGTTTGCCACGGAGCCTGGTCGGGCACAGCCCGAAGAAGCTATGTTGTGCCTCCCATCCATCCATCCTGTGGGCCCACCACTCATGAGAAAAAACGCTGGGGTCGGGTGCGCTGTCACACGGGTGGCAGTGATGGTCAGGGACCTCGACGGACCAGCCCCGGGCAGCAGAGGCTGGCTCTGGGGACGTGGAACGTCACCTCTCTGTGGGGGAAGGAGCCGGAACTAGTGCGGGAGGTGGATTGCTACCAGTTGGATCTGGTGGGGCTTACCTCCACGCACAGTCTTGGCTCTGGAACCGTACTCCTGGATAGGGGTTGGACTCTATTCTTCTCCGGAGTTGCCCAAGGTGTGAGGCGTCGGGCCGGGGTGGGGATACTCACTAGCCCCCGGCTGAGCGCCGCTACGTTGGAGTTTACCCCGGTGGATGAGAGGGTCGCCTCCCTACGCCTTCGGGTTATGGGGGGGGGAAACTCTGACTGTTGTTTGTGCCTATGCCCCAAACCGCAGTTCGGAGTATTCGGCCTTCTTGGAGACCCTGAATGGAGCCCTGCAGGGGGTTCCAGTAGGGGACTCCGTAGTCTTGCTGGGAGACTTCAACGCACACGTGGGAAACGATGGAGACACCTGGAGAGGCTGTGATTGGGAGGAAGGGCCTCCCTGATCTAAACCCGAACGGTCGTTTGTTGTTGGACTTCTGTGCTAGTCATGGAATGGCCATAACAAACACCATGTTCGAACATAAGGATGCTCATAAGTGCACGTGGTACCAGAGCACCCTAGGCCAAAGGTCAATGATCGATTTTGTAATCGTATCATCTGATCTGAGGCCGCATGTTTTGGACACTCGGGTGAAGAGAGGGGCGGAGCTGTCGACTGATCACCATCTGGTGGTGAGTTGGATCAAGGGGTGGGGGAAGACTCTGGACAGACCTGGTAAACCCAAACGGGTAGTGCGGGTGAACTGGGAACGTCTGGAGGAAGCCCCTGTCCTGGGGATCTTTAACTCACACCTCTGGCGGAGCTTTTCAGCCATCCCTGTGGAGGTTGGGGGCATTGAACCTGAGTGGGCGATGTTCAAAACCTCTATTGCTGAAGCTGTGGTGATGAGCTGTGGTCTCAAGGTCTTAAGTGCCTCAAGGGGCGGTAACCCTCGAACACCGTGGTGGACCCCGGTGGTCAGGGAAGCCGTCCGACTGAAGAAGGAGTCCTTCCGGGTTATGTTATCCGGGAGGACTCCGGAAACAGTTGCAGGGTATCGAAGGACTAGAAGGGCGGCAGCTTCTGCCGTGTCAGAAGCAAAGCAGCGGGTGTGAGAGAAGTTCGGAGAAGCTATGGAGAAGGACTTTCGGTCGGCACCAAGGTGCTTCTGGAAAACCATCCGGCACCTCAGGAGGGGGAAGCGAGAAACCATCCAAGCTGTGTACAGCAAGGGTGGGACCCTGCTGACTTCAACTGAGAAGGTTATCGGTCGGTGGAAGGAGCACTTTGAGGAACTCCTGAATCCGACTAACACGCCCTCTATCATAGAGGCAGAGCTGGAAGCTGATGGGGGATCATCGTCAATTTCCCTGATGGAAGTCACTGAGGTAGTCAAACAACTCCACAGTGGCAAAGCCGCAGGGGTTGATGAGATCCGTCCAGAAATGCTGAAGGCTTTGGGTGTTGAGGGGTTGTCTTGGTTGACACGCCTCGTCAACATTGCGTGGAAGTCTGGGACAGTGCCTAGGGGTTGGCAGACCGGGGTGGTGGTTCCCCTATTTAAAAAGGGGAACCAGAGAGTGTGTGCCAACTACAGGGGTATCACACTTCTCAGCCTCCCTGGTAAAGTCTACTCCAAGGTACTGGAAAGGAGGGTTCGGCCGGTAGTCGAACCTCTGATTGAAGAGGAACAATGCGGATTCCGTCCTGGTCGTGGAACAACAGACCAACTCTTTACTCTTGCAAGGATCTTGGAGGGGGCCTGGGAGTACGCCCATCCGGTCTACATGTGTTTTGTGGATCTGGAGAAGGCGTATGACCGGGTCCCCCGGGTGATACTGTGGGAGGTGCTGCGGGAGTATGGGGTGAGGGGGTCACTTTTGAGGGCCATCCAATCCCTGTACGCCCAAAGCGAGAGTTGTATCCGGATACTCGGAAGTAAGTCGGACTCGTTTCCAGTGAATGTTGGCTTCCGCCAGGGCTGCGCTTTATCACCAATCCTGTTCGTGATTTTCATGGATAGGATATCGAGGCGTAGTCGTGGAGGAGAGGGGTTGCAGTTCGGTGACCTGAGGATCTCACCGCTGCTCTTTGCAGATGATGTGGTCCTTATGGCATCATCGGTCTGTGACCTTCAACAGTCACTGGATCGGTTCGCAGCCGAGTGTGCAGCGGTTGGGATGAGGATCAGCACCTCTAAATCTGAGGCCATGGCTCTCAGCAGGAAACCGGTGGATTGCCTTCTCCGGGTAGGGAATGAGCCATTACCCCAAGTGAAGGAGTTCAAGTATCTCGGGGTCTTGTTCGCGAGTGAGGGGACGATGGAGCGAGAGATTGGCCGGAGAATCGGAGCAGCGGGGGCGGTATTACAGTCGATTTACCGCACCGTTGTGACCAAAAGAGAGCTGAGCCAGAAGGCGAAGCTCTCAATATACCGGTCAATCTTCGTTCCTACCCTCACCTATGGTCATGAAGGCTGGGTCATGACCGAAAGAACGAGATCACGGGTACAAGCGGCCGAAATGGGTTTTCTCAGACAGGTGGCTGGCGTCTCCCTTAGAGATAGGGTGAGAAGCTCAGCCATCCGTGAGAGACTCGGAGTAGAGCCGCTGCTCCTTTACGTTGAAAGGAGCCAGTTGAGGTGGTTCGGGCATCTAGTAAGGATGCCACCTGGGCGCCTCCCTAGGGAGGTGTTCCAGGCACTTCCAGCTGGGAGGAGACCCCGGGGAAGACCCAGGACTCGGTGGAGAGATTATATCTCCTCACTGGCCTGGGAACGCCTCAGGATCCCCCAGTCGGAGCTGGAGGATGTGGCCCGGAGAAGGGAAGATTGGGGTTCCTTACTGGAGCTGCTGCCCCCGCGACCCGATCCCGGATAAGCGGTAGACGATGGATATTTCTTTCTTTTTTTAATTACTTTTTTTTTTTGGTTGCTTTGCACATTCACATTCCCTCCTCCACTGTAGTTCGTGAAGGGTGTCGACACACACCTACAGTCAGAGACAGAGTGGAGGAAAGGAGAGGGGTGAACAAAAATATATTTGTGCGACAGACCTCTTCAAGCCTCTTCTGTTCAATATATATTATATATATAATACAGCTTCAGTACGAACCACATCCTGAAGTACGCGGACGACACAACTGTGGTGGGACTCATCAGGGACAACAACGAACTGGCCTATAGGGAGGAGGTGAAACATCTGATGTCACACCAACAACCTGATCCTGAATGTTGACAAAACAAAAGAGATCATTGTTGACTTCAGGAAAAAAACAGCACTGTCACACACCACTCCTCCTCAACGGCTCAGCAGTGAAGACTACAGACAGCACAAAGTTCTTGGGGGTGCAACTCACAAACAGTCTGACCTGGTCCCTTCACACCTCCTCACTGGTGAAAAAGGCACAGCAGCGCCTGCACTTTCTGCGCAGGTTGAAAAGAGCACAGCTCCCCCCTCCCATCCTCACCACGTTCTACAGAGGCACCATAGAGAGCATACTGACCAGTTGCATCTCCTGGTCTGAAAACTGCAACACCTCAGACTGGAAGTCTCTGCAGAGAGTGGTGAGGACAGCGGAGAGGATCATCGGGACGTCTCTTCCTTCCATCAGAGACACTGTTAATAAACGCAGCCTCACCAGAGCCCAGAACATTATAAAAGACCCCACTCACCCCCACCACGGCCTGTTCTCCCTGCTGCCCTCTGCCAAGAGGTTCCGCAGCAGAACTACCAGACTCTGCAACAGTTTCTTTCCCCAAACCGTAACTTTCTCTCCTGAGCAATGTGAACTCCACTCTTAAATGTATATATTTTATAGAGTGTATGTATATATGCTATTTCTATAAAGTACATTTATATTTTAAGTACACATTTTAATTTTTAACACCACAACACTTTTAAATAGTTATGACAAATTACTCAGTCACTTTTACAGTAAGCTAGGACAACAACATTTAATTTTGAATTGTACATTGTATAATCTAGAAATGACAATAAAGTTTTTTGATTGATTGATTGATACAGTCCCTGCACCACGCTACACCAGTTTGGGGGTCCTTGACCTGAAAAACGTTGAAGACCCCTGCTCTACAGCATCAACAAAACACTGAACTTTGGGATCAGTTTTAAACCAACAGCAGCTCTTATGGTTAACCTTCAAAATGTTGCTGGAAAGACCATCAGCGTCACGGGGCGGGGGACAATGTGCCCGGGAGTTCATTATCTTATAATCCATCCATGTTTGAGAATGTCCATGTGCCTGTGTTGGCCTTGTGATTGACCTTTGACCTGTCTATCATACCGTAGGTGCTTGCCTGCTGCATACCCTATGCATGCTGATATAACATATCAGAAGGATAGTAGGGCTGTAACATACGTGTTGCCCCTAAGATTCCTGCTCCATGTGCTACAACTGGCCTTTGACATCGCTTTCCTGGATGAAGATAAATAAATAAATGGAAGACTGGTCGCTTTAGCTTGCTCTGTCTGTGATCTGTGTTGACCTGCATTAGCCATTAGCAGGAGAGGAAGGATTAAGAGTTACAATCTCTTTATTGTTTTATCCTGTAGGAGTAAAACTTGGAAATAAAAACATGACTAGAAACATGTGCATGATGCGTATTCCTTCTTCCTTTTAAAAATAAATGTATACTTAATGAAATCTCTGCCTTTCATACAATCATAACTATCTGAATTGTTCATCATTGGCTAAAAGTTTGGTTTTGAACAAAGTTACGGAAGCCCTGTTAGGCGAGTTGAGATGACGATTCTTTCTAGCTTACTAAACGTTCCTCAGATCACAGAACAGAACATGTCTACTCAGCCACCACTCAAACAGTTCATTTGGCTTTTTACACGGGAACATGAGAAAGTTGCAAATGGGCACCTTGTCATGCTCGGGTTTCACTGCTTGTCGCAGTTAAGAGGTTCAACAGTGATTGTGCTGTGATGTTGGTTTCCCTACCGGAGGCCTGCTGTGCTGGCAGTCTCATTGATCTGTTGAGCTCAGCAGAGAGCACAGTGATCAGTGTTAAAAGCTGAACAATCACTGTAAACAGTCAATGCCATCCTCCACATCCAGGGTGGAACGAGTCCAGAGAAATGGAGTTCAGTCTGCACTGAGTTAATTTACACAACAATACGCAAAACTCTTCATATTAGTTCCTCTTCCGGCCTCACACACCAGCTGTCTGTTGTGAATGTTTGACCAGGACACTGCCAAACATCTTGGGGCTCCTGAGATATCTGCTCAAGTATAAATATTACACAATCTCTAAATGCTGGCCACAGACCTGCTTAATGCTCTCTACTGAAGGGCATGAAGGATTTAGCTATGCCATAGTATTATTGGATTATGCTAGTGTGGGAAGAGCAAGGAAACACTGACATCATCAGATCAGAGGTTGTTAAAATCAAATTTGCATCTGGACGAAGTTTGGCAATCTTACATTCGAACCGAAAGAATTTCTGAACCTTGATGATGTGAGCCACATGACATGAGTATAGATTACGAGAAAAACATCTCTCTAAATATACTGAAAATAGAATAAAAGAATATTGTGGTCACTCACATTTTCAAAGCAGTATTGTGCAAACTCACTCCCATATTTCACAATAACAACGGAAAATATTTCACAGACGCTAGTTTTTAGATTCAAAACTTTACACAATGAGGCTGGGAAACGTACCTTCCATCTCATGGCTGATTTCCCTCTTTGAGAATATTGTGAAAATAACATGACCTGTACAAAAAGGTAGGATCTCAATATTTGTTCAACATTATTTGTATTTTATCTTTATTTCTGAGAGGTTTGAACTGGCTTAAGATCTAGTTTCTATCAACTAATTGGTTTTGAGAAAATGCAGTCTCATGTATCATGATTTAAATTATGTAGTTTAATCAATCAATCAATCAATCAAAAAACTTTATTGTCATTTCGAGCTATACAATGTACAATGTAGGGGTGCCCAAAAGGTCGATCGGAGTGTAGATCGCGCACCGTTTAAAAAAAATATATATATAAAAAATATATATATATATATATAAAAAAAAAAGTCAGAGACAAGCTTGCCCCGTCGCAGCATTTTTATTACAGGTAGATCACTTGGACCTGGTCATTTTTAAAGTAGCTCACAAGCCAAAAAAGTGTGGGCACCCCTGATGTAGATCAACCAATTTCAGCTATTATAAGAAATTTTAGAAAGACAAAGCAACACAAAGTGACACATATTTAAGAAATAGCTCAACTACTGAGTGTGAGAGAAAACAGAAACAGGGGATCAACATTTGCTGCTAAGCTTCCCTTGTAGGAGGAGTGAATGAGAGAGTCCAGTGCTGTAACTGCTCTTGTCTGGTGCACAGAAATGCAAGAAACATGGCTTACAACACCTCCAACAGTGGGACGAGACCTGATGCCTCTAAAGCACTGACCCAAAGGGTTCAGTTCAATCAGGGATTTTCCATGCAAACTCTTCCACTTTCTAGCTGTAGAACTCATATCAAGACAGCTAATTTCTCATGGTCATAAACATTCATCCTATAATAAACATTTCTGTTACCTGTAAGGAAAGACGTTATGAGTCTTTCTGCCCAGTAAGGTCAGTGGAGTCCACCTTCCAGATGTTTTCACTGCCCTTTTAGGTAGAAGAGACAGACAGCAGTCTTCTTTGTGTTATGGATTTATGACTGGAAACCGCTCCACCTAAATATAGCTGTACAGAGAGCTGCCTACCCCGTGGTCTGAATTTCAATCAGGGACCCTGTGAGGAAAGCTAGCACCTCAAGTTTGAACTTGAATGTACAACTGTGGGCTTTTAAGAAAAGTTTTGTTTTCAAGTACAAGTATTTGCTGTGGCAGGAAAATTGGGGAAGATAAGATCTGCTGTCAACCAGCAAATCACCCACTTGAATAGGAAATGTGGTCACAAGGGTGCATTCAATCCTGGAATGAATCCATATTGTTTGCAGACTTGTAGACTTAACCGGGACGAGAGAAAAAGAAATGTCTGCGCTTAGAAAATTAAGTGCACTGTACTGTCCAATAAATTTTGTACCACCTAAGCAATGGAGACAGATAACAACTGGGATGGCACTGCAAATGCAGGCTTCAAATACTATTCCACTCTTAGATCACTGTGATCTTTACAGTGAACTATAAAGTTAAACTATGAAGGTGTCCTTATTAAAGCTACACAAGCTCTGTGGTCTAAATCCAATTTATAAGATAGTCTCAAAGCCCCCCCTTTAAAAGCAAACTTTTAAACATTGTTTTATGAGACGTCCAGCTCTCTGCTTTAGGTGTATAAAGTTTTACAAGGCTCTTTAGAATTTAGAAAGCTTTCCAGGCCACATTATACAACAAAGCAGACTGAGAAAAGAGGCTCTTTATGTTTTAAATGACACCCTAATACTTCTGGTTCGAAGAGAGAAGACCCAACAATGTTTGTGCCATTATTATTATTATATTAGTAATGTAGTGTTGCGCTTTGATCTATGTTGCTGTGATGACCCAACAGGTTATTAGAGGTCATTTTAGATAACCACTTAACGTTCCTGACCTCTGACCTTCTAGATGGTCTCCTAAGAAACTTGAATAACTACTCCGGTGAAAGTCTCACAGTCTTGGGCGTCTGATTGAATCTACAGTTTACTATATCAGAAATAGAAGCATTTGATGCCCCTTATCAGTGAATAAAGTTCCAAATCACTGTTGAAAAAGTCCTATGGTTTTTTAGGTGACAACACTTTCTTTAAGGTTCGGTTCGGTTTACACAGAAACGACTTGGTTAGCTTTTAGGGGAAGATTGTAGTTTGGGTTTGAATAAGCACTTTGTTAAGGTAAGAGGCACATAAAGACCATCAGATGGGGCTGGAAAGAAAGAAGATGACATCCTATTGATGATTTCACTTTACATTTAAATACAATTTTCATGATTTTCGCAGTGGCTTCGTAAAAATAAGGAGAAGATGCAAAAGCAGATATCTCTGTCCACTGAACAAAAAGATTTTCCTTTCAAAACAGATGCCGTTATTTTCAGTTTACATAAATGTAATTCAATTGCTGTTGTATTAGAGTCAAATGTCCCCACTGTGGGTGGTGGTCATAGATTTTTGAGGACATCCATCGATTTGTACTATTATATGTCATTTTCAGCTCCCTTTGTTGTTATATCCATACACGACCAGAAATGGTGCTTGATTAGGTTTCTATTACTTCAGGTAAGGTTAAAGCATTAAAGCAGTGATTTAAGAAAATCTTATCGATAATTAAATAAAACATCACAGTTTTTCTTTTGAAGCTGCATTTATCAGAACAACTTACATGTTATGTCATTACAAACAAGCATCAATAAACAGTCATAAACAACCACATATGTTAACAATCACCGTTAAGGCAGGCGGAAATTATTCAGTGTGACATCATTGCATTGTAAACTGCACACACAAAAGGTGAACACTGATAAAAAGTGATTTAATTATGTTGTGATTCAAGGCTAATTCACGATTGACTATTATTGCATCCTCCTATAAGTGTGTTTCTAGGCAGTGAAATGTATTGTACGATACTGATATCCCTGACAAAAGCATATCAGGCACAGAGCACACCAGAGCAGCCTTTGAGATCTAAACTAATAATTGCTCAGCACAGTTGAGCATAAACTGGCCAGCGCTGCTGTGTTGCATGGTTTGTTTGGCCAAGGGACTTCTGAGCAAAAGAGTTCAGACCGAGAGGGGTGACGTGGGGACGAAGCAACAGCTGTGTTTGCTAGGACAAGGCCGAGACATCTGTTGAGTTTCTTCCCTGTATACCCTCGTAGAACTCCACAATGCTGAAGTTTAGCCAGACTTGTTGTGAGTTGAACACACACACACACACACACACACACACACACACACACACACACACACACACACACACACACACACACACACACACACACACACACACACAGAGAGAAAGCACTGAAGTTGTGTGGTGCAGTTTAACAAGTGGAGACTTTTTGTTTTTTTTGGCCACCATGACATAGAGGTGACCCGAGAGCACCTTCTTAATTAGAAACACAGAGACACTCCAGTCGAACCAAACATCAACACAACCCCTCGCAGTTTGGCTTTTTCCAATGCAGAGAAGCAGACTGTGAAAAGCATTGTTTTTGTACAACAAATGGAGCAGTTAAGAAAGGCACAGATCATCTTTTTCTCGAGATGTGCCCTTTGGTGTTTATAAGTCTTCCAGTCTGTGCATTAGTTTCCCCCAAATCAACACGTCGTGTTATATCATCATTTCAGAGGGCTTCTAATCTGGTCTGCCAGTGGAGTTCTTGAACGTCAGATACGACTGAGCATGTGTTAAAACGTTGCGGTCTGGACTCAGAAATACAGCTGGAGAACAGACGAGGAGTTAAACAAGCATTGGAGTTGTTGTGTTTTCGTCACATTGAGTATTATAAAGTTTATAGAGAGATAAACAAGATATGAATGGCTGCCTAATAGTCGTCCTCAAAGGGAACTTTTAACGTTGGTGTTGCTCAATTTTAAAAATCCCAGTGTGGATAAGTGATAACACTATTAAATTAAAGTTAGGTGATTTGGCCATCTCGAAGTTTCTGTGAACTTCTCTCTGCCTCAGCAAATAACATGACCTGCAGTGACTTTGGATCTGGCTCACCTCTGATAACTCTGTCCTTGAGCAAACATAAACAGTGTACCAGCTAATTTGACTACCCGCCCCCTTTCAACACTTACCAATGCCAGCGTTAGATGGTTATCCATGATTCTTGGACACTTAACAAGAAAAATAGAAGAAAAGCAAGAATGTATTAGCTACAGCGTAATCTCACAGTAATCCTATCTGGCATTTATTTTGATCTGGGAGCTACATTTATCATATAAAATAATACAACAAAAAGTGTCATATTCTATATTCAATGAACATCTTGTTGTGCTCACATAAGGCTGATTAGAAGTTTGTAAGCTTGAACAATTTAGTACAGATTGAGTTGCAGATGAAAAGGATTTCTGTACGTCATCCGTCTTTTCGAGCGGTCTCAAAGAGAACTTGACTGGAACTTGTCTCTCTTGTGCAACTAAATTTTCCACAAATTCGAATATTAATTGTCAATCAGACGTTTTTCCACGTGGGCCTCAAGACTCGGGACCATCCAGGAGCTTAGGCTGTCATCATCTTCAAACACATTTTGTTTATGTGGTGAAAGCATTATAGTTTCATGACTTATGTATTTGGATTGGATATATTATTACTTTATATTTATATTTTGAATTCATGTCAGTTTTTTACTGTGTTTCTGACACTGCTGTCACTTTTCTTTATTGTTTTTACTTATTCTGAATATCTTTGAGGTGGCAGTTGTATCAGAAGCATCTGTTATAATATTAGTAGTAGAAGTAGTAGTAGTAGTAGTAGTAGTAGTAGTAGTAGTAGTAGTAGTAGTAGCAGTAGTAGTAGTAGCAGTAGTAGTAGTAGCAGTAGTAGTAGTAGCAGTAGTAGTAGTAGTAGTAGCAGTAGTAGTAGTAGTAGTAGTAGCAGTAGTAGTAGTAGTAGTAGTAGTAGCAGTAGTAGTAGCAGTAGTAGTAGTAGTAGTAGTAGTAGTGATAGAAACAGCAGTAAGGGTGTTAGTGGTTGTTTATACAATACAGAGGAGCAGACACATGCAGTATCACTTCATTCAAAATTCAAAAAGATTCTGCGGAAAATAAAGCAACATGTTATCAAGATGGAGTAAAGTAACATTTGTTTACTGTCTTCATTCCCGTTTTACATAATCCCTTCAGAGACTCATTCTTTCTAAAGGGAGGAGGATTGTGGTTCTGTGATAGAGTACATCCAAGACAGCAAAATCTGCTAAAGTACTGGAGCTGCCAGAGCAAATATAAAAAATAAAAGTTATGTTATTTTTCCTGGGAAGGACTTACAGCCAGGGAGCAATGGAAAGATGAATGCAGGAAGACGATGACAGACGTTGAGAAACAGAGACATAGTCGGTTGACATGCGCAGAAAAATGTGTTCATCATGTGTGCATCAAACTAACACGTGTAGCAACTAACTTTTCAACATCTGTTTCAGTTTTAAAGATTTCTTTCCACTTCAATTAGTGTCAGAGGTTTATATAGATGACAAACGTAATTTTAAGAAACTGACTTGTATCTCATCAAGGTCGTAGAGAAGAAATTAAAGTACAAATGTTGCTAAGGGAAAGACGGAAACATTTACTTTAACAAAGAGAAACTACAGAAGACTTGAATGTACCCAAACCCAAAACTTTTTGTTTTTGTTGTCTAACTCCCAGGCAATAGAAGGGTTGCCTAAAAGGGTTTAGAGATGAAAACAATTGGTCGGCACCCACGGCTTAATTTCTACCTAGGTGTTTTTCCTGAGCTTTCTTTTTTCTTCCGTCATTTCAAATTCTCTCCCGTGGATGAGTACTCATGTCCCTTTGTCCTTGTTGTGGGGAAGGTCCTGTAATCCATAATATTTATTTCCTCCTCTGGACCTCCCAAGTATCGTCCTCCTTAGCCCCCTGTGTTCTTGATCCTCCAGTAAGACTTCAGTTTGATCTTCTTATAGTGCCGGGCCACCAACTCGACTTCTGCATTGGTCCTGTGTGAGTGCCATATACCTGGTTGATCCTCTCTGCGGGAGAGTTTGTACTATTTTTTCTTTCTTTTTTTTTTGGCAATGAGAGCAGTACCATAGAGAAATATATTGGAGGGGCTTTTATAACAGTCTGCTTTTACTCCCCTGCTTTTCCAGCTGGAGCCTGAAGTGTTATGTTTATTGAGAGGAGGGATACAAGCTTTTGTATTAGACCTCTGTGATCTTAATAGTAAAGAACCAGCGTTCTGTATTTTGAGACACTCAGAGACACTCTCTCCATGTGTTGTGTTTGGTTTGTTGGTCAACATCCACAACATTTTTTCATGCATCCACCAACCTACACTACTGATATCTTTAATCTATTTTGGCAGTTCAATTCAATTGAATGTAAACAAAACAGTAAAGCACATATTTTGTATCTCTCCCTTTATTTTCCATGGCCTAAAAGCCGGTCAGTGTAACTACTGGTAAGTCTTGAGGAACATACTCAACAAGTTCAACTTTGTTCATCTGGAATGTTAGTTTTTCCCAAGTCCTATGAAAAGCATGTTTAACAGGTAGACTATGGCAGGTCCTTTATACTATATGTTAGGCCCTGGTGTCCAAGCACCCACAACTTTCTGTACAGATGGAGCGCAGATGGTTTCTGGGCTTAGCTCATTTCTATCAACAATTCCTCTGCTATTTCAGCTGTGTCACAGTTCATCTCATCCCCTCTACTCAGGCTCTTTTCTGAACTCATATTTGTTCCCCAAGACCAGTTGCTACTTTTATGCATAGAGATAGATGCCCTGAAGCAGTACTTTCTCAAAAACCTCCCGAACCAGGAGCTTCACCTCTGTGCTTTCATCTCTTTCCATCTCAACAACACTGAGCAGAACTGCAACATCAGATACCGGGAAGTGCTGGCTGTGAAGGAGACTGTGGAGGAATGAAAACACTGACTGAAGGGAGACAAAACTTCCTTGGCTCTACATAAAAACTGAATTCTCAGAGGAATGCATAGGCTATGGGAGGGCACGTATGAAGATGACCTGTACCCAGAAAGTGATTGCCATATCAGAAACTGTTGCCACTGACTTTTTTCCATTCACTGAAGACAGACATCACATTACAGGTCATTTAGCAGACACTCTTATCCAGAGCGACTTCTCCCTTCAAAGTCTCCCTGGAGCAACTTAGAGTTAAGTACCTTGCTTAGGGGCACAATGGTGGCAGCCGTGGTATTGAACTCACAACCATCTGGTGTTGTATTTAGAAAGCCGTAGCACTAGACCACTAGGCCATCACCACCACAGACCTAGTGGGACACTTGCAGAGGAACACATACTCTGGATGGACCCCTCCACTCTGACGGCAATATTTTAAAACCGGATTATCAGACAGACACAACTAATGAGTTCCAGCAAAGCATCTTGGCTCAAGCATCCATTGGTCCCTTTGAAGATGAGGTGCGTCAGCAGGCCTGTCGGGATTGCTCCACGCTCGTGTCAGAAGTCTGATCTGTCACTGCAAAGAGACAATGCCACAATGAGGTGAGTAAGTCGGTTAGCTCAGACGTCAAAGTCCAACCACCACTCCCAAAAACATAATTTATAGTTCTTGGATAGACAGAAACAAGAATATTCTTTTCTTTATTCTCCCCCCTCAGTCTGGTTGTCTGGACCAGATTTCAAATATAACTTCACTTGTAAATACAGCCATCCAGCCACTATCATAATTAGTGACTATAAATTACAGAATGGAAAAAAAATACTTCTGGTTTATGTTTTATACCATGATAACATACTAGATGGCTCTCTTAACAAGAAACAGTGCATGTCAAATTAAGTCCAGATACAGCTAGAGAAACATTCCTTTAGAGTGAAAGCTGTTCATACAAAATCATGCATAATTACTCAGACAAAAGCAAATGCGACATACATTCATCACAGCTGTCTGAACGTTACGTGTAAACCTAAACACAAGTCGCTATCAGCCATAGAAAGGAAAAATTAGAGTTAGAAATTAGAAAAATTAGAGGCCCACATACTCATAAGCTCTGGAGTCTTTCATAGTTTGTGTAATAGGGGATAAAATATGGGAAAAAAATTGTTGATACAAAATGAGAGTAGTTTTTTTTGCAGTGCCCATCAGTCAGCTCCACGGAAAAGGTCACAAACAAGTCTAGAAAACCTGTCTCCCTACTCAAAGTTGCCTTTTCTGTCTGGGAACCAAACCTTTCCCAGAGCCCCGATGGTACCGCTGCACAGAAGGCAACTTGCAAGGGATTTTTTTAAGTCTGGTATAATAAACTCACGACCACAAGCTGGGACTTGGGCAGGGAGGCCCAGGCTGACATTTGTCTTGGCATGAGCAGTCAGTGCCAACGTTAGTGCAGATAGCCCACTGACATCAGTCTCATGGGAAAGGTGGCCTCAGGGCATTCATTGAGATGCTGATTCCTTTTGGCTCTATGGGAACCCATATTATTGACATATGAACCTTATTTACAATGTTGCAGCTGCAGAGGATTTGTGTAAAGTGGAAGCCCTTTTCAACGCTGTCATAACTGACTGATTCCATGAGCAAATTTTGTAGTATTTCTACATTTAATACATACCATATCCTACAAATATATAAAGCGGGTGCTGAAGCAAACATGAGTAAAAAAATTAAGTCAACTCAACCTGATAAGTGTGCTGGAAATCCAGTTTAGGTACAAATGAAACACAATTCGTGCTAACTGACATCCCTGACTACACTTTTGTTTTCTCCAATGCATCTGTCATAACACCATGTTAAAAACAAACCCTTTGTAAATCAATCTCTAAAAATATACGATCTACTATGGATGGCAACATGCGTCCCAGCTTTCCCCCATTTGTCCCAGCCACCTCTTCACCTCATCCATCATGGATCCCGTTGGTATTTGGAAAGGAAATTGCATAGACAAAATGAAGTTTTTTTTTTCCACAAATTATTTCCTTTCCTGATTTGCCTGATGAGTCCTTGGGAATCTCTGTTTTCCTTTGAGTCTTCAAAAAAGTGGTGCAATATCTTTGATTTCTAATTCACTCAGATTTACAAAACAAATCACTGAAGTTTCTGAGGTCTGCATGTGAGAGGGATTTGGGGGTGTCTTCGACGGCGGGGGGTGGAGAAAAGCCCTGAAAGGGTTGCATACGGCCTTAACTCGTTCAATTGAAGGTGCTGCACCGCCTTCATATCTCTAAATATCTCTTTGTAAAATGTTCCCAGATGTAGAATCTTCCTGTGACCGTTGCAGACTCTCACCTGCCTCTCTAGCACACTTGCCTTGTTAATTTCTATATATTCATTGTAATTGTTTCATAATATTAGCTCTGTGTCAGCTCTTCACATCACTCCATTTCGTGTCAAATGTTGTATGTCATCATCTCTAAAGTGTCTCTAAAAATCACAATTTGATGGCATGCAAATAAAAAACATGTCCCTCAGTCAGTTGGCAGCTGCATGCCGCCGGTATAGTTATCATCCCTTTCTAATTAAATTCTGCAGACAACATATCCACACAGTCCAGTATTCTGACCTGCAAAAATATGGCAGAGTTGTGTTGTTCCAACCAGTTCATTGAATCCACTCCAGTGTAAACCATATCTGGAGTGGAAACTTGGTCAGAACTTATTACCAGATTCCATATAACAACATGGACCTCCTTGTGCCAACTGCAAGAGAAATCATTGTATTGTTAGATCATTGTACTGTATGCACAACACATCTAAGCACTGTCTGTTATATAACCTGTCCAAATTTCATAATTTAGAGTCTTCTTCTGCAAGTATGATGGATGCATCACATCTGTGCTGAATGCTCTATTGAGTCCCCTATAATGAATGGCAACTGTATTAAATTGGGATTAGCATTAGGGAATCCCTTTTTCTCAGAATTTGGAAAGGTCAAATGAATCTGGCGTTAATTTTCAATACATAACTGGAGACGTAGCTCTTCAAGCCAGACATAGAATGGCAAAAGGTAGCTAAAGGGGAGATTTATGACCTCTTCCAAGATCCAACACATATTGTACTCTGCAGGAAGTGACACACGGAGTGGGAGGCGGTAGAGTTATGTAACGTAAAGAAAAACAGAACAACGCTGACAACATACTGTAAGAAAACCTCGAAACAATCCAGTTTTAAATGTGTTGAATTACACACTACTGTCCAAAACATGTCCTTCAATTTCCTTCAATTATTTTTCTTTTATCAACATTTTTGTCCTAAATGATCATTTTACATATTCATAGGAATATTGCAAATTGCACCATGGCATTGACTTCTGTATCCGGTTATACTAATACTAATATACTTGCTTAGGAAGACATATGTGTGTGAGGACAGACATCTCACACTGTACATTTGTCTTTTATTTGCTGGATACCAAGAAGATCAGCCATCATCTGTCTGACAAGAACGCCTCAAGAGCACTATTCAACTTGGGAGGTTACGTTTCTAAATCCTATGTCCAGTGCATCAGCAATTCTTCTTAAATTTCTTTCCTCAAAAGGAATAATTGCTTTCTAGTCACACTTCAGATTATGCACCACTGTTGTTGCACCCTGCCTCACTTCTATATTTGCTGAGAGTAAATGTTTATGCATTGTTTTGATCATTGCTGTCAGGACATCAGACTGATTGGACAAACTAAAAGTGCCCATAGAAGGCCGGGGTCATTTTCATCCAAACTCTTAGAGCCTCTCACAGGAAGAAAACTTCAACAAACTTTGCAGAAGCGTCTTATTCCCCCTTCTTCTCTGGTTCTCTGGTTGTGTACTCGCACAAACCCTCTGAGGATAGAGCTATTTAAACAGACATTAAACTGGCCCTCAAGCCTTGTTTACTTCAGCTAAATCTTCCACTTGTCTGAGCACTCCACTCAGAATAAAGTGCGGACACTCTTCTGCTACTCATTGGACTCATATGTTCACCAAGCAGGGCAATAACAAAAGAAAGGTACAAAAGAAACAACCAACCATTATCAGCATGTGATTATGAGTCGGCTCCCGTGTGTGATGCTGGAAAATAAAACTGGGCTGAGTGTGCTCTTTGTTATAACATCTATAATGAGGGTCTCTATATTTAGACTGATTTACTGACCGGTTTGTGAAACAGCTTTTGTCATGCACCCATTATTAGCCAAATATTGGACAAATGGGAATCCTTTGTGGAAAGCTATGTGGAAGAGAGAATAAGACCTCATAATTTAGGACTGTCAGTGAGAAAAGAAAAGGGCCTTTGCTGACCCCGGGAGAAATTGAGAGATTTCTAAAGGCTTCACTTTTTTGTGTTTTAGTATAATACACATAACTAACTTTTTTCACTATACATAAAATTACAAGACATAGCCTACAGGAAATAAAAGCCAAACCAATCATAAATTGTTACTTCTGTTCACGGCTGCATTTGATGTAAACGAACAGTATATACTGCACAATATGTGGGCAAACAATACAAATTATTTTAGCTACATTTGCAGAGGGACTGTATGGATGGCATTGTCAGTGTGTTCGTCGGTCCGGACTGAAATATCTTAACTGTTGGTTGCCATAGCATTCACGGTCCCCAGAGGATAAATCTGAAAACACTGGCTAATTGGTGATCCCCTGACTTCTCTTATAGCGCCACCATGAGGTCGAAATGTTTGGTTTGTAGTGAAATGACTCAACACTATTGGATTGGATTTTCTTTACAGATATTCATTGATCCTTGGATTTTTCATCTTGCATAACCAGCAGAAATACCCAGATGACTAATCCTTACTTGCATTTGAACTTAGACTTAGTATTTTTATAATGTATAGCGTCTTTCAAGTATCCGACTACTAAAGGCGCTTTACCAACATTGTCAACATTTCCCCATTCACACACAACCTCACACACTGATGGCACAGTCTTCTGGATCACCATGAGGTTAACATTTACTGTTTTTAGTGAAATGTCTAGACAACTATGGGATGGATTGCCATGACATTTGGTCCACACATTTGTCCAATAATATGGTTTGTAACAAAATACCTGCAAAACTAACGACATTGCCTGATGATGTCCTGCCGGACACCGGGAAGCCTTCTTGACATTTTCCTGGATTCATCCAAACTTTTTCTTTTTCAACACATCATTTCTGTCAAATGTTGTATTTGTACTATGTTGTTTATCCTGTACACACGACATCTATTGCACGTCTGTCTGTCCTGGGAGAGGGATCCCTCCTCAGTTGTTCTCCCTGAGGTTTCTTTCATGTTTCCCCCTTTAATTTTGGAGTTTCTTTTAGGAAGTTTTTCCTTGTGCGATGTGAGGGTCAGACAGAGGGTGTCGTATCCTGTACAGTCTGTAAAGCACACTGAGACAAATGTATAATTTGTGATATTGGGCAATATAAATACTATATTTGATTTGATTCCCATCAGCTGTAGTTTATGTATAGTGCTAATTAGCTAATGTTAGCATGCTAACACATTACAGAGCTACTAGCATGGTGTAACATTAACATGTATAAATAACTATCACATTAAGCTGCAGCTTATGAAAACAATATCACTTTTCATAAAAAAGCAGGATTCTAAAACTGATAGTCATCTTAACCGTAAAATCAGTTCACACACAATGTCAAATGCAAAGAAAAGTGAACAATCTTTCAGATCAATATTGGGAACCATCATCATTGTTGGAATTCCGAAAACTTGCAATATAAACTATGCGTCACCAAAGATTCTTCGATGAGGACCTTCTGTTGAAAGGGATTATTTTCTTACAGACAGAAACACTTAAAGATCATGTTTTCATGTTTTTCTAAATCATCACTCCTATAAAAGGAGAAACTATGTTTCAAAACAACATGAATTATGGTTTACACCACAAAACGCTGGCTGTTAGGTGACGCGTATGAGCATGCACCCTTGTATTTGATCATTAGGCTGTGAATCTTCAACACACTCTTCCCAGAATGGAAGTACGTCACAAGGAGGAAAGAAAAACTGTCTGTGTTACTGTCTACACCAAGAGCACTGAGGTCTTATCGTTTCATTCTAATACGTGGAGCCTATAGCTCTACCGGGAAGGCCGACTTTGTTTAACTGCTCCAGTCCACATTGGTTGACTACACACCATCACCACAGATTCCTCATCATCGCTCAGACAAACAACCTTTGTTCTCTCGCTTGGGGTTTCCTCCCTGTGGGCCAGAATTCAGACAGTGTCCCGAAGGAACGCGGCCAGGGATTCATTGCGGTGGCTCTCATAGCGAGAAAAAACACAGAACAAACCAAAAAACAACAGCAATGGGGATACATTACTTAGGAAAGCATCATTGCGTTAATTTGTGAGTGGTTTGGCGCCACTACAATGCAGGAAATTGTCACTTATAATTCTACATTTTTATGGCTTTGCAAAAGTGATAAAAAAAAAAAGTAAAACATTCAGAATTGTATTACGTAGTATGTCGGGTTCTGAATGAACTGATTCTCCTCACCATCTTTGTGCATTCTAATATTAAATGTAGAAGTGCCTGGGTTACATACCGGTCAACATTGGAGTTTCAAAATAAGGGAAATATTTTGCCGGACTCCGCCCATATTTTAATAGCTCTCAGCCACCAATGTAAACGTAAACACATAAGGGACGGGTATATACATTCAGGAAATACATGTTTAAAGTTTTATTACTTGTACAGAAATGTTAATAAGATTTATGGATTTTATTTGATGACTTTTTATCATCAATTTATTTGATGATTGATGAGTTGTGTGGCTTTTTTTTCCCCCGACGAGGACTTCCTTGCGATGGCAGAGTCGGGAAACATGTGCGCTACACTGCGACTGAAATCAACGCAGAAGCTGAAGGCTACATTATTTTTAAGCATCGACATCTTTCCCTCAGCTTTGGTCACTTGGTCTGCCTCCGACACAGTTCTTGTCACACATGAAGTCATTAACAGTGAATGTGTTTGTGCCTCTTGGCGTGCTTGTGCTTGGACGATTTTTCTTGCTGGCGAACATCGCTTATTACGTCGTGTGCGGTGCTAACATCTGAATGGCACACTTTACAAAAAGCACAAGTTTGGCCGACTCTGCTTTTTATTAAATAAGGGAAGGTCTCCTCCCATTTGTCTAGTTACTTGCATAAAGTTTTAACTTGTTTGGCAGGTACAACTGCATCTCCATCTATCTCACGTTCACTGTGACTCTCATCCATATGCGTAAGTCTTCTTCTGTGTTATTGTTCCTGTTTTCTTCTTCTGTGTGTTTACTGGCGGATAACGTTTTTCAACTAAAGTTAAACATAATACTGCCACCTGCTTTACCGGAGGCCACTTTACGCTTTTTTTTAATTGGGGCCTATTTTTTTTTTTTGAAGGGTTAAAAATACGGGATAATTACGGGAAAATATTTTTAAAAAACGGGGTAGAAGTAAAAATACGGGATAATCCCGGGAAAACAGGAGGGTTGACAGGTATGGTGGGTTATGACAACCAGGAAAAAAAGAGATATCCGAACAAGACCAGAGTCTACAGCCACGCCAGCCGTTCTGTGAGGATGTACTTAACAGCAGTGCTAAATGCTAATATCTGACATTTATGAGGTATAATGAAAAAACATAGGATCCAAAATACACGACTCCACAAAGTGTCTGACTTACAAACAAAAGATCTTTTAATACAAAGTTTACCCATTAACAATAACCATACACCTGACTAGATTAACAAGACGAACTGGCACAAGACAAGGGGAGACAGGACTATTTATACATGACTAAGGGGACACAGGTGACAACAATCAGGGGCGGAGCAGACGATCACAGAAGCGGGAAAACACACAAGGCAGGAAGTTAAGTGACCTGGAATGAGAGGGAAAGGTGAGTTTCAAAATAAAACAGGAAGTGCAAGACGATACTAGACAAGCGTGACTGTAACTTAACATTACGTGACCTGAGATATATTACATACTGAACATGAACTAAACTATAACATAAATACATGACATAACATTAAATAATCTGACGGGACATGACACAATGCGACTGAAACAGAGGTCATGCAAAACATGCATGAAATGCCCCCAGGACTGGATGTAATTCAACAGTGAAAAATTAGTAGTTAGTTTCCTATCCAATGTCTGCACAGTAACCTTTAGTAAAATTATGTTTGAAGACGCTTAAAACGATAAATTTCAAATGGATTCCAAAAATTCTCCCTTTAGATAGATGGCTTTGGTAAATCCTCTATCCTCCTTTTGAATCTACAAATCTTGCCAAATTCTTATGATGAACAAGCAGGCCAGGCAAAGTCCTGTCATAACAACATCAGCCAGATCTCTGTTACGCCTCTTTTGGAAGATGGTGCGTCTAACTAACTCCCATGTCTCTAAATCTAACATTCCTTTAAACAAGATGGTCAACTGGCTTTTTTGAAACCCTGTGCTGTACTATAAGGCCTCTCTGACCAACTTATTTCTGTCCAGTAATCAAGATCCTGCCTGGAGTATAGGAACTATACTGCAATAAGCTCTTGTGCTATCTTCCAAAACCCATTAATAAAATAATAAATAATAAATTCTGGTAATAATACTGTTAGCACAGCCTCACCCATGGCTGTCCTGCTAAATGTAAATGTATGTGTGAGAGCACAGAGCAGGCATCTTAGTGGTTCAAATTGAATGGTACGTTTGAGTTATTACTCATTAATCTAATTTATATGTTCTGATCAGCTCAAGTCAGCAATTTACGCAAGGGAGTCAAAGTCCCTTAACCACGAATGTCCATTTGCCATTGTTATTAGAAATTATCTTCTCGGCACCATGGACGATCGATCCCATAGTTGTTTAGATAATTCACGAAAAAAACAAAATATCAACATCATGGTGCCACAGTGTTGTACCGACCTAGACAGGTGAAGTGAAGATGATGCAATACTTGTGTTCCAATAGAGTACATCACTTAAGAAAGAAAATTCAATGCTAGATCACATTGTTTGTCACATTTAAGGTCTTCATATCAATTATGTAGATTAGAACACAGGGGATCACCAAGGTCAGCAGGATTCATCCTCTGTGGACCATAAATGCCTGCAAAATTCAAAAGCAATCAATTTCCTGCCTTATCATTTCCTTTATGTTTTGGTAGATCGTTGGAAATCACATTCAGTTAATTTCTTGAGATAGACCTGCAATGATTATGGACTTGTAGAAAATGTTCAAAGGGATGGATCAACTTCACCAGTGCAGTCAACATCAATCCTTTTTGCACATAAAAACAAATAAAACTGCAACTACCCTTTTGAGTCCGATGTGATGCAGTTGTACAACCAATACAATATGTTGCACAAAGCATATTTGAGGATAAGAAGGTTGGACCGAGTCACTGAACTTTGTTTTCGAGGAGTGTGGTGATTTACAGGGTGAGTGCAAATCTTTTTCTCCATTGACAATGGGAGTAAAACAGTCATCATACAAGCCAATTGCAGCTGTTTATCAGTAAAGTGGCCAGGGCCCTATCCAACCAGGGATTAACTAAACATCTGCCTCTAATAAAAACCCTGGAAGTATGACAAATTATAGTGTTCAGAAGGTTGCTCTAGTCGCCTCTACCGCTTTCTGAGGCATTTATTAATGGCATATACAGTGATCTCATCATCTCAGATGATTTGTCACAAATATCTGACAAATTAGAACTTCAGCCCAGAGTGTGAAATGGGAGATTACAAGTTTATGAAATGGCCACAGAGTTTTATTCTTTCTCCTGAAATCATTCCACCATGAGCTAAAGCCCTATTGGCAGATTATGTCTGTGGTTTTTGTGTAAAAGCAATTGCTTCAATTTATTGTTCCACTTCACTCGGCATATGTGTGTCCTCAAGAAGCAGAGCCAGGTTATGAACATGGTCAGTAATATTCTTCCAAAGATAACGAACAAATCCTGGGTGGCCTTGGTCTACATTTAATTCATAATGCATGATGTATGCATGACTGGTCAAAGTACATTTAATAAAATTGGGAGATCATATAACAGTTATATAGTTTGTTTCATATTTTGTCTCACTACCCTGAGAATACAGTAATCCACATACACACTGGGGAGTTGTTTTAGCTATATGTTTGTTGCTTTGGATGACGTTTAAAAAATACTCTAGATTTCTTTAGGTCCATGAAGTTATAACCTCATGTAGAAGGAACTAAAACGCTGGGTATCTGTCTGGTTAGGGCGGCTGTGCAGAACATGACAGGGCAGTCTTTAATTGAAGATTAATAAAACCAAACACTAACACCAACACTCATTAAAAAAATAATCTGTTGATTTTTCTTCATCTCAAAATAGTGCAAAATATACAGAATACTCACAGCACACTCATCATTTACTGAAACAGAAGCAGGTCTTGTAGAATTTATAAGGAATACTTTATTTTCAAATTCAGCAAAAAATATAGAACCCATCCTACACCTGTATAAAAACAAGACAATTTGAACACATTCACACATTTGAATTATATCTTACTTCATTAAGGATTATTCAAAAACAGAAACATCATAGTATTTGCAGTTCCCATAACTTTACAAAACCTTAAGCATTTCCCATAAAAAAATCCTGTATAGAACAAGACTTAGATGCCTAGCGTAGCGATAGGACTGAGGTAGAATAAAGAGATAAAGATACATTTTTCTTGGCCAGGTATTTAAAATCCTTAAAACAAACAGAACATAGTACAACCGGACACTGGTCCTAAAGCACAAATTGGATTTTACAATTGTTAATTTTACAATTGTCAATTAGTTGACAGAATGGATGCTTACAATGCTAAAATAAAATGCATTTTCCCCTGTGCATTTGAGACACCACAGAAACACTTAAGTGTAAAATATAATTTTTTAAAAATAAATAAAAACAATAAAAAGCTAAATTTTAATAAAATGAGTCATTGCTTTAAGAAAAATAATACAACCAGGGCTGTACCAGGGGCAAAACTGCCTCAATCCAGTATAGAGATATTACATGTGTCTGCATCCTGCCTGCGCTGCATAGTGTAAATTGTTCCAAAGTGCATAAACTGCAGTTTGATGATGAGAAAATCTTTAACACATTCACACACCTCCAGATATGGTCTAGTCTCTACACATAAAACTCTCTCTGACACATGTGACACATTCATCTGTCTTAGGTGGGGAGGGGACAAATTTAGCATTTTCATATATCTTACAGAAACAACAGAGATAAAGAAATTAGGAAAGCACTAAGCAATAATAAATATATAATGGCTACTTGTTATCTTTCTGTCCGTGATTGTTATTTAAAACATCTACAATATTACCACCTTAGGAGGAGCCATCTGCACCAGCTATCATACACTAAACCGTAAACTTAGCAACATAACACCTTCACTAAATCACCTCCACATGTCTGGCACTGAAGTGACACCAGCCTTCTTAAGGGAAACATAATCTATGTAAAGCAGTGCCTGCTGCCTGTATACACTTCCATCTACCACCAAGCCAACAAAACATCCTTGCTCACAATGAGCACACCACTTAACTTATAAATATAATTTAGCCTTAGATTTGATTTCACAGGCTAAATCCTCAAGAGCAAAAAGCAAAGATTATCCAGGTAAGCAGAAAAAGGCAATAAAATAAAACCAGAATTGACATAGACATGTTAATATATGGTACTCCATTTTTAAAACAAACAAAATATCATATATTCTGTACACAATGATTAAATACAGTGTGATCATTATACATTCCTGTGTATGAAAACCAATTTGAATTTGTAATAAGAACATCAATGTAAACATAATACTTTCTTTAAAACGACTCAAAACTTCCAGCACCAGCTGTTCAATGCATCATAATATATATATATATATGTATATATATGTATATATATGTATATATATGTATGTATATATATATGTATATATATATATATATATATATATATATATATATACATATATATATATATATATATATAAAAACAGAATGTTACTTATATATATATATATATATATATATATATATATATATATAAGTAACATTCTGTTTTTCACAGATTAAGTAAGTATGAAGAAATATCTATATCTGGAGTTAAAAGTTGAGAAAAAATAAAGGTCCATCAAAATATTGGACAACAACTTTTACTGGGTGGCTATTGTTTATGAACTAAGAGGGAAACATGTCAATTTGCTGGGACGTTCTGTTTCCACTGAAGGCACAGAGACAGATGAACAGCCATGGTATCCAACCTGTAGGCACTTCCTGCTCTTCAAGAGCAGCTGAGGTGACTCTGTTGGTGTCTGGACTTCTGATCTGAAGTCTCACTCCCTCACAGTAAAGATTCGGAAAGAACCTCCCTCTGCGTTGCTCTTGCTGCAAACAGGCAATACAGAAAACATGTTACATTTGGCAGATGCAACACAGGGCACGACATGTCACTTCCATAAAGTTGTGAATTGTGAATAATAGATTGGAGATGAATGATCAAAATTGGAGCAGCAGAGGCAGAGTTATCCTCTCCTAAAGTTCATTTGAAGTGTAAAATAGCCTTTTAAGTCAAATAAATACATATTTTTGCATAATGTTTGTTTTTGTGAAACTTGGAAGTCTGCTTTCTAGTATTGTCCAAGTTCTCCCAGCAGCTAAGTCCATTAAAAAGTTCACAATCATGGTGTTCACAACATCTTTGGAAATGACGCGTTGGCAGTATGACTCATTGTTGCCGTATTTCTGAGTCTAACCTTTTCTAGCCAAAACATGTGTTAAACTTGATGACTTTGTAATTAGTTCATTGGTGGAGAGACCTTGAAGCTCTGCCATGATCAATAATCATGATAGGCCTGTGCGATTGGTATCAAATCACAGATAATTGTCCGTATAGGAAAGCACTGACTAAGTGGCTGACAGCCTTTCCATCCTCGAGTAATCAGATAGGCTGTGATTACTTCCCCAGAAACAGTCCAGTCCAACCTGCCCACCCTGCCATGATGTTGGCACAGGGCACGGACTCTCTCTCTCAGCCGTTTATTGACCTCCTATCCCAGTGCCCTGAGTGAGGCTTTCGCAGATCTGCATTAGATTTCATAGTAGTCAGACTTGGATTACTTTGGCCATTCAGCACTTTGCACACTCCATTGAAATGCCTGAGTAAAGTAAGCAAAGATCCCATGTGTGGCCCATCCACACACTAAACCACACCATTACTCTTACAACCTCACATGCCAGCAGTACTGCCCACAAGGGCTTTTTTGCCTAAGCGTTGTCCGCCGGAGTCGGCCACAGCAATGAGAGTGATGTGAGAAACATGGTGTGCCTGCAGGGAACCCACTGCATGCATTATTACAGGAGACATAAATCAATGTAGGGTATAGTAAATAAAAGCAACTTTCTGAAGCATATTTTAGATTCTCTTGTAAAATGCACTTGTCTAATTTTACTAGAAGCTTGTTTTAATTTAATTTTGTATCTCAACGTTTTCCTGAGCACACTCCCATTGGTCAAAAGCCTGAGCTGAGTAAAGCACTGAAGATAAATATTATTCTGTATCTATACATAGATATACATATCTATACCAGACCGTTCTGATGTACCGCCCACATCTAAAATTTGTTCAGCAATTTAAGTTGTTTGGGTGTTGTGTCCATTGAAGGCTGTTTACCATAGTTAGGGAAACAATCAGAGCTTAGTAGGAAGGATTACGAAGGATTCCTACATATGTAGCTAGCTAGCTAGCTAACTACATTCATTAAAAATAGCGACAGACAAATGGTAACAAGAATGGATGTGATTGACGAAGCTGTAAAAGTTAACGTACAGAAATAACAACTCTTAAGTCAAGATATTTCTTTGATCAATGTGAAAAATGTTGAGTAAGTAGCTCATAGTAACCGCTACGGCAGCTTCTGTGTCATCTACAAATGACTTTACCGTGACAGATCTGTCACTCGCTAAGATTAGGCCAAAACAAAACAAAATAAGAAATCGGCTAGCATGAACTCAACATCAAGATGAATGTATCCAATGAAAGAAAATAGCTATTCAGTCTGATTATGAGGCTACATTTCCCTTTATCTCTTTAAAGCCCCTACACACCAACTGCCCACTCACACAGGTGTTCCCAATCTGGTCCAAGTAGACCTCTGCCTATGACTGTGGGGTTGTGTGCATACTTGACTCTCCTGTTAGCTTTATTGCACCTGTTAGGGTGGGACACACCTTAAATGTTTCATCATGCTTGTTAGTGCAGTCAGTTTGCTGACCAGGCATAAATCCAAGCATAACTTTGGTTGAGACCTTGCACCATTTATTGCAAAGACCATGTGGCTAGCGGTTTGGGAAAATATTAGGACATTATTAAGGGATCCTAACTACCAAACCATAAATTCTACCTCACTCCTATAAGACTTTAGCAGATTACATGTTGTACTTCTCAAACAGTAACAGTGTGTTATTAGCAATAACAAATTCCTACACTTCCCCAGGCTTTTTTTAACTTATTTAACTGATTGATTCATTACAATTAAGGAGGCTTTGCAGTTTCACAGCTGCCAAATGGTTACTTGTTGATGGAAGCTGCCACATACCGTGTCTAAACATGAATGGTTGTTCTCATTTTCAGATAAAAAAGCTTCTCTGAAATATTTTACAGCCAGACTGCTTGGAGCCAAATCTAAAAATATAGATTTCTGGAACTCAGACTATCGCTAATGTCGCTATGCTAACCTACAACTATTTGACAGGGTGCCTGACCCATCTATCTGTGTATCTTTTGTTGTTGTGCAACAATGCTCATCCAGGAAAGATAATTACAGTAAAAAATAGTCAACCACAAAAACAAATGTTGTTGTACCTCTCAGACTGGATGCCATTTTTCAGGACTCCAGCATAGTTCTTTCTCTTGTCCAGTGGCAGAACATCCACAAGGCCGCCGTCTGCTTTGATTGCTCCTGCATGGATGGCTGCTTTACAAATACTGGAGCTCTGTAAGGAGAAAGTGCAAAAAGGAGAAAGAAAATGTACAAGATGATAAACAGCGTTTTCACTACATGAATATCTTTGTAATTCCATTATTATCAATTACATTACTTAATATATTGCAGTAATTCACAAACACACATATGCAAGCATTTGTTTCACAGTCTGAGCCTCAACAACCGACCGTAAGACCTTATCAACAGTCTGGACCAGAATCCTTCATTTGTAGTCTAAACACAGATCACACTGTCCATACACCCCTACAGTATTTCTCACCAGATGGTTTATGTCTCATGATTAACCAACATCCAGCTTCTACACCACTGTAGAAGCACATTCAGGCGCCTGAGATTGCGAAACATTCCTGGGCACATTTGCTATGAGCCACACTGCTGCTTTTATTCTGTGTTGTAAGAAGTTCAAGATCTCTGGGGATCTGTGATCCAGCCGGACGTCATCTAAGGGCAATTTACAAGATAAAACCCTATTTAACACCACATTGACCTCATGTGACTGAGGCAACAGTGATGGGAATTCCAACAAATTGTACATCTGACAAAATGTATTATGGAGGGTACTAATCTACTCTGAGCGTGATTTAGTTGAGGGATGATGTAAACCAGTTTTCATGAAACCATTTCTGTGTTTGTCTCCTATCTCTGACATATGACATCTCTGATCCTAGTCTGACATAACACTTGAGTAAGATGGTCAGGCCCCATGATGGGTAACACATCCCTGGTGGTCTCTGGCTTACCTCGCCATTCCTCCCATTCTCAATGAGAATCCTATCTCCATATTCCTACTGTGATTCAATGGCTTTACATAGCTACCATGCATTACAAAGTCTGCAAAGTCACTCCAACTTAACCATGCTGCGGATCCAGATATCATTGTCTTTGGGTTTGAACTAATTGCACAAACAAAACAGTGTTTTACTTACATCTGTGTAGATGTTGTTTCCAATCACAGGTGACCAATAGGAAGGCTGAGTCTTGCAACTGGCCGGACAGAAGATTCTGGGAAACAAATTGGACATTAGTATGAATTTTCAGGGTCACTTTAATGGAAATACATTTTGGATTTTATTAACACAATACTTTAACATCCCCTTATTTACCTTTTTTTAAAATAGTTTATAACCCAGTATAATAGGGTTCTAAGAAGATATATAAAGTCTCCTAGGAAGACAAATTTCATAACATTACAACTTTATTTTACTATATTGTCAATCATTAGCTGTTTATTCACCAGCTTCCACTTATGGGTGCCCACAGGAGGAGTTACTGTAAACCAAAACCTTTCCTTTGCTAATTGTTATTTATTCTAATTGCTTTAGATAATGACAGGAGAATGTGAGGAGGCACCTTGGACAGTTTGAGTAGGGCTTTTTGAAAGGGCAGATTTCAGCCACTGTGGTGTAGCAGTCAGCAGTCATTTCTGTCACAGAGAGAGAAGAGAAAAACACTTAATGTTCCCATTATGTGTTGGCTGATGTGGCAATCTACATGCAATCAGGAATCAAAGATCTTCTTAGGAAACTGTGCCTCACTTACCTTCTGCTTTTGCCACCACAAAGGCATTACCGGGTTTATATTTACTGTAAAAGAGATTGTAGAGTTTAGCAAATTGTTCTCAGAAAACTCCATTATTGCACAACATGCATGTTACAATGTGTTGCATCATGTGATTTCAACCAATTTGGGTAAAGTAGGCCAAACATCTACCTGGAGGACTCAATGCCATTCTTTGTGGCTTTGACAAAGAACGGAAATTTGTCCATCCTTGTGACGTCGACCACTCCTCCATTGTTGCCGATGACACCAAAATGGATAGCAGCTCGGCAAATACTTGATTGCTGAAAGAAAACATTTGTTATACTTAATTATTAAATATGCACTTACAGTATAAATTATTGCATGATGCGAGATGTTTTTGTATTGGTTGATAGACTCACCACATCGTAAAAGAGAGTTCCCCAAACTTTTCCTTTCTTATTCAGACAATTAGCAGGACAATTATATCTACAGTCGGAAAATGAGATTGAGACAAGAGTTAGTTCATGTTGGAGAGGAAGTGTATGGTAAATCAGAAGCAATAAGACATATTTTATGCACATCCTGAAAAATAAGCTGACCTGTTGCAGGTTGCGCCTCTACACTTATCTCGCAGTCTAGTCTCACACTTAATGTTCTGAGCTGCAAGAACAAGACAAAAAACATTAGAAAATAAATGTAAAAAACATGAAAGTTTAAGGTTATTTTTTAATAATTCCTGCAGCTACCGAGAAAGGTGTTGCCGGGAGTCTTTGAAGATGGCGTCCTGGGTGGGGTGGGCTTAGGAGTGGAGGGTTTGGACGCTGGTCTCTTCGGAGCAGATGGTTTAGGTTTGGGGGCAGGTTTGGCAGTGGTACGAGGTGGAAGTGGAACCTGTGGCTTCTCCACCTCATTCATGTCCTCTGTCTCTGAGCGCTGAGAGTCTATATGGACAAACAGATTTGGGTTGAGGTTTCGTAACATGTTTAATTTTAACATCTTTGAATGAAAACCAAGTAGGTTTGCTTACCTTTGAAGCACAGGTTATTCCTACATCCTCCTCCATAGCTGGGAGGGCACTGGGAACAAGGGCGGCCGTTCTGGTATGGAGCCTCGCCGATCCAGTTGCCCCTGCAGAAGTGAACAGTGGATAGCTTGAGTAAGGTGGAAATGAATCATCAGTCAAGCGTCACTGGGCTTAAAGCCTTGTAATTACAACACTCCTAATAGTCATTAATCCCACAAACTAATAAAAACACTCCTCGTTGTCTCTCAGGCAAATTACATCCTGTGGGCTGTCTGGAAAACAAGCGCCTGCTCTGCTCTTATTTTTCTTTCCCTGTGCTTCATTATTATTTTTCTATTCTGACTTCTGGAGGAATTTTAATGGCTCCAATATGCCATACAAATGTATCGGACAACCAGTGCTAAATATCTGCAGTGCAGCTATTTTAAGGACACACCCTATTTGTCAGCACTGTAAGGACCAATAATTTAAACAGGTATCAAGAGAGCAGAGCTGTTGAACAGTGGAATATTGTGCTTACTTTGGAGAATAGTTGCACACGAGGTAAATGGAGTTCTCCCATACTTCTCCCCACACGTCCATCCTTGGACACACGTGCACTGCGCAGCCCACTCGGCTGGTGGTTGCCCAAACCAGCTGTAAAGATTGAAATAAAATAATGGGCAAAGTTAGCACAAACAGAACTGAAAGAACAGACACATAGTAGAGCAGACTGAGCTGGTAGCCTAGTATTATTATTTTTTGCCTCACTTTTCTCACAGCCCATTGTTCGATCAGTCATTCCAGAGGAAGCAACTAGATTGGCAGTCACGATTAATGGGGCCACTGGGACTTCCAGGAGGGCCTGGTCTGTTATTCTGCCCCAATCAGATGCATGTTATGTGTGAACCCAGTTTGCCCTCTGTGTCACACTCATGATCATTTTCATCATCCTGATAGAAGTGGAAAATGTTTTAAAATCTGAGTCTCAGAGTCTCAAAACTGTCCAAAGTAAAATAGAACGCCTTGTTAAACGGAAAGCTGCAGCAGTGGTGTTCTAGATAAATGATGTGTCATTTGACAGCAAATACAACACGGCATGTTCCATAACTCTTCCTCACTTTCCTCCCAAACTCTGAAACATGTGCACTCTCCCTCCTCAGGAATGTTCATCTTTTTTCCTGGTACAGCTAGAAGCCACTGGAAGCAGTGAGTCAGCACACAGACGGATGTGTGCTGAGTGCTGGTTGTCAACTTAATGTACGCTGTAACTTCAGAGGGTATAGCATTTCTCCGCAGAGGTAATTATGGAATATGACTGCCTGGACTGCAGGTACATCAGCACTTCGAGTAAATGAAGGACAGAGATAAGGTGATGATGCTCAGATTTGGCCCCGAATCATCTCTGCAGCATCTTCAGAAGAATCCAGGTCAAGTAGTCAGGGGTGTCTGGTGTGTCTGGAAATGACTACCAGATGGCAGTGATCAGGTTTCAGGGTGAAGGCAGAGGGAGGAGTCTGGATATTTCTGTAAACTCATGCCAGCAGCTACAGAGTAAAGTCTAGTGCAAGAGGTGGCCAACTCACCCATTTCTGTTTCCTTATGATTGATTTTTTTATTTTCTCATCCATTCTTCAACTCTTCTTTCTGTCCATTTCTTCAGATTTTCTATTTATCCTTCACTGTCTACAAGTTGCTATATCCATGCCTGTCAGTTAACCCCTTAGTCCCTGCAAGACTCTGCCCATAAATGCTGTGAAATATCATACAGGGTGCACACCACATGTCGTATCCCCCAGCAACACCTTGTCAAGTGACATATGTTCCATATTACAGATAAAAGAAGGCACATGACCTGATGCTAAACAGATTTGATCATAAATATGTCACACATTACAGTATATGCTACAAATATATTTCAACCCTAAAATGACACCTACTACACTGGGTGCCAAAACCTTTCAGCTTCTTGCAGTATCTGATCAGTCCTCCACCGATTTAGCATTGCACTTCTATAAAATGGTCAAATTCACCATGTAGTGCAGCAGAACCAGAGATTTTATCTTTTTTTATTCCATTTGTATTTTTATTCAATTCTTGTCAAAAACCTGACACCTACAACCCCCACAATGCAACACAACCACTGACAGTCCGATCGAAGTGATATCATTTGAGGCCATTTTCTCAGACTTCATGCAGCGCTCTCTTGAACCACAAAAGGTTTTATAAAACTGTTTTCACATATGCAGCTCTACTCCCCACAGAAAATCAGACTTTGATGTGTAAAAAAAGTGGATTTTCCTGTAAACTTATTTTGTCTGTCTTCAAAAGATTTCTCCTGAACTCATTCACCTTAACTTCCCCCTCTTTGTTCATCCATCTCACCTGGGTGTAATGGGTGCACATTGGCCCGGAGCAGCGTTCTGGACACCAGGGGTTGCACTCCTGGGGGTAGGGATAGGTGTAGTCTTTCACCTCATCGTACCAGGACTGGACATGGAAGGCAGGAGAGCGGTATCTGTAGGGCACACGCACGCACGCACACACACACACACACACACACACACACACACACACACACACACACACACACACACACACACACACACACACAGACAAACAGTAGGCTCAGTCACAGGCCATCCAGGTACCAGGGGCAAAAAGGAAATATCTGAGGGAGCTGCCAGGTGCTTTGGCTAGACTTGAGAAACACTGCATGAACCTCACTGCCCCTCCTCCTCCCTTCAGGCCTCAAATGATGAGTCTGAATTTGACCTGGCACACAGAACGGTAGTTTGCTCCCCATCCATAACAGGGGAAATCAAATCAGGTTTAAAAAAGAATGAATCAGAGCAAACCTAAACAAATCTGTTCAAGCTCTTGTTATAAACATCTCTTTTTAGGGTATTGAAAAGTGCTGAGCTTATAAATGGAGAGAGTAGAGGGGGAGTGGGGAAAAAAAGGACTCCACATCAGGGTTTACTGGCACAGGAAGAAAAGAAGGGAATAGGGAGGGAGGAAAGCAGCAGTGAGAATGGGAGCAGATTCCTGGAAGGGCAGGACTCGCACTACACATGCTTGTGCTTCACACATATTAATGTTTTTCTTTTTTAAAGGTGCAGCATTCATCACTTAAGTTTACACGAAACAACTTCCTCTTACAGCATTAGCAGCTAAGAAAATACTTACATTAATATCATAAGTCCATATGGCCTGCTGATTATGTGACAGAATAGCTTTAAACTACTCTTTGTTCTGCATAGACCTGGGTATCAATGCTCAATACTCTTTCTGGAAATCTGTATGTAGCATTAAGTATCAAAAACTGCCAAGAATGACAAGTTACAATTATAGTTTGTTTTTAATTATTCTGTCATCAGGTGTTACATTATTAATGCTCAGTAATAAACCATTATGAGGTAGCCGGGTTGTGAACAAGCCTAAGAGTCCACGGCTGGACGTCGGCACAGCGGTGCTTTAAACGTCAACATGGGTTATAGTGAAAATGCTAACATGCAGATGCTAAGCAGGTATTATATTTACCATGTTCCCCATCCTCATATGACCTTTTTTCAAAAGGACTGCAGAGATAATCTATTAACTAACAGCTTTTTAAGCATTTAATAATGAATTTCCAATATTTATAACTGTCTTATCAATGTCTTGTCACTGATACATAAAGCATTAGTAAATTATTTATTAACCAATAATAACGCTATTACAAACCCTTTATAAATGGTGTCTTATCAGAAAATATTATCGGTAAATAAATAAACAATGTTTTCTAGAAAAACAAGATTTTCTTCCAAACAATATTGTTTGAATATGACAAATGAAATGTACGATACTCAGCCATAGCACTTATAATGGTGTTTTTTTAAAATCTGATTTAATGTTCCCCTGTTATTAATAATCAAAATAAACACAGATAAACTCTCTCTGGACTTTGTGTGTTATTGCATCTCACCTCCCCCAGTGGACAGCCAGGTTTTGTCCGATAGACATGAGCAGGTCCTGAGGTCCATGGTCCCAGTGACACTGCTGTGCCCAGTGAGTGGCAGACCGCTCCAACTCATCATCCCAAACCTGCACACGTAAAGTAAAACAAGTTTCTCACAAGGATTTCACTTTCTTTGGACAATGAGCAGACTTTGTGACATCCACCTGCTGAGTCTGCTACTATAAAGCGTTATAATCCACATCTTGTTCTGACTCAGTAGATACCTAACCGCAACTTGTTCAAGGCCTCGACTCCTGCACTTCCTTCCTTTCCAACGAGCTGAAACTGAGCTGGATACAAGTACAACATTAACCTTTGACAGTGTCATTTGAGTGGGGCAACTGGCGCCTGGCCCTGGTCCACTACAAATCTCCAGCAATCACAGCGGAATTATTCACATTTTCTGAGTGGGTTTCTTTACAGCGGTGCAGAGGACGGTGGAAAGCGGAGAGGACACCTGACTCCCACCGTGAACGGGGCGCTATGAAGGGAGGGAAGACTGCATACAAGCACGGCCCCTCAGAGCACATCTCCTCAGTAAATTTCCAGCCTTTTGGTGGTCTCTAAAACATGCACACACAGACACCACTGTAACCCCAAACACCAATACACTAACACAAACACACACACTGCCTGTTCGCTGGAATTCGAAAGAGCACTGGGCAGAGTAAATCTTCAGACACTTTTCCTTCCCAGCTATAACCGCACTGCAGAGACACACAGGCCGCCACTGCTTCTCTCAACTTTATGGAGCTCATAGTTTTCAATAACTTCCTGTGTGCCTCTACAATAATCCCTCTCTTACTTAACCCATTGATGTGCCACGTTGTCCCATGATATTCCCTTTCTAGCCTTTTATCTCTGTCCTCCTGACCCAGCCCACCCTCGCTCTGCTGTCTTTCCCCGGCACTGAGCTGTTGGCAGGTAGGACAGACAGAGTCAGGATTATTATCCTCCTTGTAAAAGAGCAGCACAGCAGGCTGGCAACAGCTCACCGTCATGACTGCATGTTTCCAGCTGAGAGAAAAGGTTGTTTTTATTACAGAAATACCGCTTTCTCTGCAGAGCACAACTTAATCTAATCACCAGACACATTAAAAGTAAGTTCTTTGTGAGGTAAAGTCAAATGTTACAGTTGATAGCTTTTATTCATCTTTAAGAATAATAGTAAAATAGGTCATTGGGTTAATGGGACATGTCTCACCATGTACTCCATGTTCGAGGCAGTGGGGTAGACGGCGCCCCTCAGCTTGTTGTGCAGCTGGAGGATCTCTTCACGGTCCGACCAGCGGATGGCCCGTCTGGTCCTATTGCCAGCTGTGTTGCTGGTGCCGCTCTGGTCCTTTTCCTGCTCGTAGCGGCTCAGCAGCTGCCTGAGCTCATTGGAGTCGGGCAGGAAGAGGGAAGCTGAGTCCCTGACGCACAACAGCAGGAGGGAGAGGGAGAGGGAGAGGACAGGGAGCCAGGTCATGGCAGCGTAGGTCATTCTGACACTTTGGCTGTCTGGGTTGAACTTTCAGACTGCAGCAGACAGCGGATCGTGTGTGAAGTCCCAGACTCAACCTGCGGGGAGGAAATATTTAATGAGTCTTTCCCCACTGTGCGAGTCCACAAAGCACAGAACAGATTGCTAAACAAATGTAGGAGTCCTTTTTTATAACAAACTTGTCAATTCAATGGTACTAGGATGAAATATTGATAAGAAAATGTATAATTATTCACTATTTCCCTTGTATTGTGTGAAGTTGTAACTGATACTGGCACACAGTATCTTATGACACTGTCCTCCCTCAACTCTGGACTTTTTATTCTCAGCTGTTCTGCTTCCTGTCAGTTCAGCCTTTTGCTGGTTTGTGGCTGTTGCATAAAATTCTTACTAATTTATCAGCCACATTAATAGAATGTGATGCAATACAACAGCCCTGCAACAAGTCTTTCGCTTGAGAAGCTTGAGAGGTTCTGCTTTTGTTTACTCTGAAGTGTTAACAATTCATGTGTCTGGACATTTTTGAGGCTCTATGGGTGATGTTGTATAAGACTGATTTATATTAATATTATTATATGTTATTATCTGAATCTAATAGATATGAGTGTGTGTGTGTGTGTGTGTGTGTGTGTGTGTGTGTAACATTTAACATTGTCTCACTTTTAACAGCTTTAATTATTTTTACATTACCAGTAATAATATAGACTAGCTTTAATAGTATATCTTATAAAAAAGCATGTTAAGCTTCATTAGTAAATATAACACAGACTTTGCTTTGGACTTGTTGCACCTTATTTAAACTGAGAAATACTATCTATCTGTCCTCGTGTCGTGACTCTGATTATTTTCTAACCAAACTGAGCAGCAGGCCGGGACACTGAGGAGGGAGACCTGAGTTCAGGTTGACAAGCTTTCACCCTGCTGAAGCAGCAGAAAGCTGCATTCCTGACACATCCAGGGGCAATATTCTGTAACAGACCGTGCATCTGACCTCCTTCTGCTAAACCAAATATCACAAAGTCAGAAATGTTCATAAAGAGAGAAGAGCAGTCAGTGTGATCGGAGAAGAAAAAACTAAATAAACCAAACTCTAGCTCGAACTGGTTGCTCTCATCCTTGAATCTCTTCACCTCTTTCACTCCGGCTGCAAAGGCAGCTTGAGGTCTGGCACCGGCTTTGTGTCAACATGCTGTGCCAGCTCTGGCCACTGTGAGCCAGCGGGCAGCTCAGGCACCACACCCTTCTCCTCTCCCTGTGCCCCCCTTTTCACACTGAACCTCTACCAGCTTCTCTGTCTGGGCCCTTCTCATAGCTCTCATGAATTTTATACCAGTGTGACAGACAGAGTGGATGACTCGGGCACACGTACGTTTCCACATTGTGTCTATGGGATGAGCCCTCAGGGGCAGACCCCCTCTCCGCCTCACCACGAGGTCGAATGTAAACACAACTCATGTCACAATATAAATTGTCTGATTTATATACATTTTCATAGATGTTCTGTCACTTTTTCATGCCCTCTAAAGATTGGCACTACACCAGTTATTCTTCTTTACAATGGTTTGCCCCTAGAACTGTAATATTTGTGTAGGTTTTTTTAATACGTTATCGATGACCTAAAGTCTAGCATTACATTTTGAATTACTTGTCCAATTTGTGCTCATAAGTTCACTGCCTGTATATATATTTTCCATTATGGTAGCTACTGCTCTCCTATTGAAATGAGCTTAGTGAAGTTACACACTCACAATGAAAAGCAACAGCCTCTTGTGACAAAGTTTGTAACCCACAACTGAAATAATAATAATAATAATAATAATAATAATAATAATAATAATAATAATAATAATAATAATAATAATAATAATAATAATAATAATAATAATACATTAGACTTGTATAGCGCTTTTCTATTAACTCAAAGACGCCTGACAGAGTGAGTAACACAAATTATGAAATTATCAAAGTTGCTCAGAATCATATTCATTCTGAGTGAATCAATGAATCTGAAACAGGGAGACAGTGTAGCTTCATTCACACAATATTATGTCAGTCATAAGTTCTATAGTCTACTTGCATGGTCAATTATTTTTGCAGGGTGAAACTTTAAAATAGTTGGTTCACAGTAAAATCCCTGCTATTCCGCAGAGTAGGCTACCTGAACGCTACAACCCATTTCAAATAAATGTGTGTAAAGTCTCATCTTGCTCACCTCTATCTGGCTCACTTAGTATCCAGTTGAATATTTCGGAGCAGTTTCCTCTGCCCGCTGGAGAACTGTATTATTCCCTTGCGAGAGGACCGAGCTGCTGCTTGTTGGCGGTGTTCCTGAAGCACACAGGAGCTGTGTAAGTCCTGAGCAGCTCACAGTGCCTTATATAGAGAAGGAGACCCCTCAGGACTAGAGGAAAAAATGACTGTCTCTCCTCCTCACTCCCCCACTCGCCAGCCGCCCCGAACTGGGCTATGTTCTTGGCAAAGCGCGCGCACACGCTGACGAGGAAGAAGAAGAAGAAGAAGAAAAAACTACAAATATTGTAAATCAGCGAGCTGTCAGACAAGTCAGCGGCAGACAGTTAGATCACTCTCGGGTGACAGTTATTACCCAAATATGTATCTTCACAACCAGCTACAGACACGCTTCAAACTTTACAACACACTGAGCAGGGGCAGCAGTGGACAGGGAGACCTACAATCACTACAACTAAAAGAATAGTTAAGATTCATATCACTGGGAATTATCACTAAAAAATAATTATCCAAATAATATTTTGGTATAATTTTCCGTTTCTAAAGAGCTAAATAAGTTGATAATAAAGGCTTTATTAATGCTTAATAATTGTATTTATAGAATAGTTGTAAGACAAACATGTTGCTTATCCATACAACATACATCAAGTTGTAGGAAATAAGAGTGAAAGATAACACCATATTACATACAATTGTACTCCTTACATAAATTATGTAGACTTAATGTCACTGGTTGCAGGTGTGCTAATAAAGTGAAATCAGCTTTTGTAGTTTGTCTGCAGACCAAAAAATGTGTCCTCCATCATGCATGCTCATTAAAACAAACTTGTACAATCTTCTTAGTTGGAGTCAAGATTGATCTGTTTTGATTTTAGGAACTGGTATACAAACATTTGAAAACCCCTTGCTATGGATAATTAAAAATCACCTTCATCACATGAAAGTGTCAACAGTAATTACAGTATTAAAACACTTCAGATTAGTATAGGTTAGAGAGAATATAGAGTCAAACAAGGATCTGCCAAACAGGGTTCATCACGTCATTGTCGTATCTCCTTACTGGCCCTGCAGTCATTTCATTCCATCATGAGCTTGATTTCTGTCTTTGCAAGAGCCTGGCCACTCAGGACGAAAGCCAGTTTGGGCTCTGCACTCAGTCAAACACATGTGTTTAACAGGAAGTCTGGCCTATCATGCATCTGCTCTCTTTCTTGTACGTCCTGCAGAGATGTTTGCGACAGTGGTTACGGTCTGTATCAGGATCTTCACAGGAAAATTGCATGAGACACTTGAAAAGTAAAGATCAAACTCAAAGGATGACCTTGTGGGTTTTTGTTTTTTTGAGGATGTTCTAATGACTAAAACCTCAATCATCCTTGTGACAAACGTTTGTAATCGTGTTACTCAGACCTGATGACCAAGGGATGAGGGTCTCCTCTCAAGAGTATTATTAACTGCTCTGCCGCATCAGCCCTGATATAGAATTGACACCAGGCCAAATGAAAACTCACAACTCTGCATTAGTCTTAGTTGAAGACAACAAAAGGATTACACAACTCAAACATCCTTTTCTTGTTTACTTTTTGACATTATACATTATATAATCTTGAGCAAGAGGGACCCAAGTGATTCTTTTTGTGAAGTTCTAGGAACTACCACACACACACACACACACACACACACACACACACACACACACACACACACTGGGGGGCTTGTGGAGGTCCTTGGAACTGTTTGCCAAAATGTTTACTTTCCTTACAAACTATGGAGTAAAGACAAAATGCACAAATATGAGATTCAGAGGGAAAAAACTGTTGTACGAGGCTGATTATAAAAACAAACCAGCTCGTAATGGAACAGGAAATGCACAAAGATCACTCCTACGAGGATATAGAGTTGATGGGAGGCCAGATTAGTCAAATGTAAGCACACAAGATAAGAATTATGCATACTGTAGCTTTAGTGGATTGTAACATATTGAAAGGAGGACTGGCCCAGATGGAGAACATGCCAGGCATTCCAGCTTCAAGGCCAGTCGTTTTGCCAAGAGCCAGCTTCAGAGCCAACAGTCATGGCAGAAGTAACTGCTATTTACAGCATGCAGATGGAAAGCGAATGTGTAATCACTAATGTTTACTAAACCTGACTTTCTTTGGCTTGCGACCACCTAAAATAAAGAACCCCTCAGTTTGGACACGATTATTCCTTCCTATATCGTTTAAAGGGGGCATATTATATAAAACTCACTTTTTCAGTACTTTGCACATTTGGATATAGAACCAGTCAGTTTATTGTGGGCTGCCGAGGTCAGAAAACACAGGATTCAACAAGACATTCAGATTTGGCTCCACTTCCTTTGGCTGCATTCACACCAAATGAGGCGCTGCGGCGATTAGGCAGTGTGAGTGTCTTTGCATTGATGGCAGGGTGGTACAGCTCTTGCGAGGAAGGCGTAAAAAGACAGACGCCAAAGTGGAGTGTTTCAGACAGATTGTGAATACAGATATACTCAGACAGACAGACAATATATTTTTTTGAAGAATGAAGCGTGTTCTACCCGAAAATGAGCATAATATGTCTCCTTTAATTTAAATGGTTGTTATGGGCATGAACAGGTTATTAAACTCAGTATTTCACTTCAAGAATATCAATGTAATCATCTTGTGACCCTTCGGATTTATTCTGGGACATCATTTGGGTGGCCTGACCCCCGGGTGCTAAGCACTTCCTGCATGGAACAAGAACACGTAGCCCTCAAAATAAGTGACAACCAAAATATTATTGTTCAACTTCATCATGAACTCTGCATCAGCCATTAGACGAGCTGGATATCAAGACTCCACCATTGAAAGGTCTTAATATTGAGCTGTGGTGGTTGCTGCTTGGTTAAGTAAAGGGGTTCATGGCCGTCTCCTGTCTATTAAAACACATGACTCTACATACGCTGTGGAGCAGAAAGACATACAGATGTGACAAGGCCACATTGTTCTCGTCTCCTGCTGCATGTGTGTTGTCTTTTTGGGGTTGGTCATCTTAAATCAGATAAGTATTGATAGTGATAATGGTATGCTCATATTACAGAAAAGTAACATTTAGCTCCCTTCTGCCGTTCTATGCCCCGTGGATGACCGTTAAATGTTCTGTCTTGTGATGAAAAATATGTCCAACACATTTAAAAACAAAACAAAAACACTCCAGCCTTAAAAAGGCCCATGGTGAGAGGGCTAACACGTATACATACACCATTATCCCTAAAGTATGGCTGAAGGACTCACTTGTGAGTATAGGTGGTCTATCAGTGGGTGTTCAAACATAATGTGCCCTTCAGGCTGCAGGCCTGTAAAAAAAGATCTCTTGTAGTTCCCTTCTGACACTAACAAGGAAAACACTACGCTTGATTGTAAGTTTGAGTGCAAAGCCACATTTCAGCGGACGGCCGAGCTATAGTAAGGAAGGAATAAATAGTAAGGAATACTAAAAAGGGCAGAAAAACCTTACACGGCAAATTTTTCAATGATGGGTTCTGCTTCCCATTAAAGCAAACAGGGGCGAGCTCAGCCACGGCCCTAAAGAGAGCAGTGTGGGCACCGAGGCAGCCAGCTAGACCACAGGAGGGGGAGATACAACATACTACACATGGTATATGTTGACATGCAGGAACAAGAGACCAATTAGCCGTGTGTGGTAGACCAAGACTCAGATCGTTTTGTTGTTTTGGTTTATTGTGCACATTGTTCTGTAGGCCAGTCCAGGCTGTAGAGACTGCAGATGTTTTCAGTATTCACTATTATAAGAAAGCCAAGTAGTCTTCTGACTACACTTAATTAGCCAACTGCTTTTTGCACAATCCTTTATTTGAACAATTAACAAAATAGAATGCTGGAGGCTTAAAATTAAAAGACAGTATAGATTTTTTTTTTTTTCTTTTTAGGTCAATATCCCAACAATTCCCAGCAGACAATAGTGTTAGGAGCACATACTGAAAAGAGACATTATTGAAGCATTTCACCAGCACATTTCCTGACCAGCCTCAGAGATAAAACTGTACAACAGAAAGCTCAAGGTGTCTGTTCAAAGTCCCAACTCCCAAACATTCTTCAAAAAAGGGGAAGAAAATATGCAAACCATGTCACAATTTGTGCAGAAATAACTACAAAGCCAGCAGCACAACTGAACCATCATTAAAGTTTGAAGATGTACCGACGGTCTAAACGGCATGCCTCCGTTTCCTGTTAGAATGAGTCATGGACATGGCAACAAGATCTCAGATGGAGAAGGCAAAATAAAGTTTGAATTTTGAAGGAAAGGCAGGAGAGCCGTCCTTAATGTTGTCCTTTGGTTAACCTGAAGGTTTCTGACTTTGAAACCAACAAGAAAAAAAAAAATCAATTGGGACTATGCACCACATGTTATATTACATAGAGGCTAAACATCATTTAAATTTAATGTGAAATAGTAACATTTTAGAAAATATCAATTAAATTTCATTTTAAATTGAAAGATTAACCTCAGTCTTCAAACTTCAAGTACATAAGGGACATGTTAAATTAAGGGCACCATTAAAATACAGGAAAATGTTTTACACGGCACCTTCTCTTTGATCTGAAGCAGGAAAATATGGGACACCACCATCTCACCTGTGTACCTTGATCTAATCAACTGTGTGAGACAAAGGAGGACTTTCGTGGCTAAAAGAAAAAGTACAGAAGTCTAAATCATGTAGAAAAACTTGAGATGATTACATTTTGTAAAGTGTTAATACTGAGATTATGACACTGATGGTTGGAATGAGGTGGGTCTTGAGCAAAAAGAATAATAACTACAAAAAAAAAGAGAAAATGACAAAAATGGAAATAAATATCAAGCAAAGAACTATTTTAATTTTATTCATTGTTGTGCTTTAGCCTGTGTAATTTCTTTTCAAACACCAATTCAAATGCAAGCATATTTTTTCTTGAAGGGAGCGAGAACATGGGGACATCCAATGAATGATCAATGACAAAAAAAAGAAAAAAAGAAACTAACATATTTTAGTAACTCAAACAAAAATCATCACAATCAATAAATGAAAAAAAAAAGAAAAAAAAGAAAGCTAAAATCTTCAACAAAAGCAAACACTATCTCCTTTTGTGCACATGTCCGGGATTTCTATGCAGAGTTTAGCACAGATGTTGTCCCACTTCCCCTTAACACTCAGTTCCCCTCGACTAGGAGGAAATGCTGAGTCACAAAAGAGTAAATACATAGATGTCAGGTACATTCCCCTAACTCATCAGACATTAGACTTGCTGTTGGCGCCTGATTAGGGTTAGACTTGTACACTGAGTGGAAAAACATCACACATTGAACCTAAGGCAGCCCCCGCTTTCTGCTGAGTTTGGGGGTAAGAGGGGTGGTGTGGCTCAAAACTACACTGATAAGCCACCTATACACAGGTGGAACCTTTAGACAAGTAAAGACCAAAAAAAAAAAAAAAAGGATGGATAGAGAAGGAAATGTACAAAGTAAATAAGGTCAGGGTTTGCAGTGGAATCCGTCTCGATTGGTTGCCATCTCTCCAGTGCAATAACCAAGTCTAAAAACTAGCACAGTCCATTAGGACCCAAACAAGTTTTCAGTCAGTTAGATTTCATATTTTTAGTTGGGTTTTTTAAAAAACATTTTAAATCTAAATATTTGCAAAATATGCATTTGCCTGTCATATCGTAATCATCAATCAGTTTATACTTTGTGCACAGAAGCGTATTTGTTATTAAATTCTAAAGCGCATTAATATTTTCTTTCTAAATCTAAACCCAGATACCATACCAAGGATCTCTCAAACAAGGAAGCCGTTCAGTTCTCAATGTGCCATCTATCTTTTTTATCTTGTTGATGGCTCAAGTTGTACCTCGATTTAAAAGCATCATAAAAGTGAGGAAATGGAGGAGTCGTTTGTGTTTGTGGCAAAGAAGACAATCTGGCCTAGGGAGGAGAGACTCATGATAATGCTGGTGCCGGGCCTTTTCAATGCACGAGGGCAAATTCAAACAGGCTTTTTAAACTGCTGCAAATTCATTAGGCCAACATATCTCCTTTACTAAAAAGGAAAAACACTGATATTTCTAGGTCATTTCCTTAAAACAGGTAATTCAAACAAACATGAGAAATTAACCCAGCAGTCCACTTGCAGCCTGTGGTAGATAGTTCTTCCTGTGTGTGAGTCCACTGTTTGCCATCTGAGCCGAGCTGTGGGCTTATCAGAGGAGAGTCTCGGGTCCTAACATGTAACCCCAAACCCCACCTCTGTCTATTCAACAGTCCTTTACTTGCTGCTTTAAAAGTAAAAACAAAAACAGGACAAAACAAAACACAGCAGTGGTGCACAGAGAACAGAGAGCAGTCACAGGGAAATCTTTGTGAATGCAGCTTGTTTCTCTTCCTCTGAAAGAAAAAAAAAAAAAAGAAGAAGACGAGGAAAAAGGTGTCGGAAAAGCTGGTTCTCAGGAAAGCGGGGACAGGAGGGAAGAAGAGGAAAATCTTGCAAGAGAACAAGTTGGGCAGTGTTCCTGTTCATTAGTTTTATGTGTGTTTTGTGTCACGTGTAGATGTACTGTCCTGTCAACGAGTGCATTTGGAGCATGTATGTTTTGTGTGCGTTTGTGAATATATTCGGGTATTCTTGTGTGTGTGTGTTGGGATGCGTGTGCGTCTACAGCAGGTCGACGCGGCGGTAGTACAGCAGGTAGGCAGTGCGCTCGGCAGTCTGCTTCACAACCTGGTACTGGTTGATGACCTTCACTGTCTGGTCGTCAATGCGCAGCCAGCCGTTAAGACCAATGTGGAAGACATCCGTGGTGTAATGACCGCCTGTCGCGCTGTTCCCATGGTGATAGACAACTGGTTAAGAGACGGAGGGTAAAAAGACATCAGAGAAATAAGAGACATATTATTTAAGACATTACTCATCCAAAGATGGGCACTGCCCTGTGAGCAGTTTATTTTTAGAATGAGCTGTTCAGCCTGAAGATCTACCCACAATGTACAATAACAGATAACATCACTTAGAAAACTTTATTCTTATTATTCTTGATTCTATAAATAATATTAAAATGGTCATAAGTACAAAAACACAAACGCACCTGCAAAGAGCCGGTAAGTTCTTTGGCCTTTCACAACTTTGCTTCGCACTCCAGAGGACAAGAGATCTGAAAGGAAACAGTTAGAACTAGAAGTGGTAAAGCATTGCTTATTATAGGTGCTGCTGGACAAGTGCAATGTACAAACTTCACTGCAACATTGTTACAATTCATTGTGAACCCGATCCCTCTAAGGAGGTCTACAGCCATGATAATGATTGTGCAGCCCGATTCGATCATTACAGACTGGTGTGTAATTTTCACGAGTCACTCCCACAAGTTGGGGAGATCATTCCCCTTAAGACGCACCTCGTCGCTCTTTTTCTGGGGAACCAACGAGTGTAAATCGTACCGTCACTTGAAGTTAATTTGGCAAAATCATTGATTCTTAGGATTGGAAATGTAATCTTGTGTTGTAAATGCAATAAGGTTGTTGTGATTAAGCAACTTCAAACTCAACATATGTTGTTAACATGAGGCCATGTGTCCACACTAGGATAATGAAGACACAGTAGTGATCCAACAGGATGTATGTCTTTGGTCAGTACAAGTAAATTGGATCATCCCTTTTTATCTAAAAGCATGAACTTATTGTTTAACAGTGTAATGCGTGTCAAAGGCCGGCTGTGCTCGGTAGAGTATGGGTCCATACCTTTGCTGATTTCCAGGTCGACGGGGTAATCAATGTTCTTGGTCAGTTTCTGGCAGCCTCCAGTCTTCTCAAAAACGAATCTCTTGAGATGGAGCACCAGCACAGGGGGAAGTTCTTCCAGAGTCACCCTCCGACTGATCTCAATCTGAAAACAAAAGACGTGCAGTCAGAGAAGGTTCTGCGATAGTAATAAAATAGTATTCAAGAAAAAAGTTAATTTGTAGTCAAGTGTAGACTTAAGATAAATCCCAATACAACGCATTCTTAACAAAACAGGAAAGAGAACAAAAACAAGCGGAAACATTTTGTTGGAAATGCAACCGCTTGCTGGGCCCTTCAAAGTAGTATCTTATGAATCATTTTGGGGCTTTTAAGAGTTGGGCAATGTTAACCGTCTCTGAAATGGAAAGAAACAGAACAATGGGTTTATAGTTTACAAAAATCAAAACAAAAAAATACAAAAAGATGCACATAATACAGCTGTAGAGCAGATGTTCTCTGCACCAGTTAATTTAACTTAATGTTCACTCCCTGGACTATTTTTGAATGTTTTCTTCACTAGTTTTAAAGTCTGGTTTGATGTTAAAGCATCAGTGTGCATGTCAGTGTGCACCAGAGACATTTATACGACGGTAAATCAAATCAGAAACATATTTGAACACTATAAATATTTATTTCCAAATATAACCGTGAAAAACACACAACACTAGTATACAAAAAGAAATAGGAGCATTTTTACTTGACCGTTTTGAAATGTACGCATTATTTAATAACATTTTAAGAAATGGAACCTATATATCGGACATGTTTCCATGTGCCCACAAGTGTTACCAATATTGGGAATAATAGGGGCCCCACATGCTATACATATTGAACTATTAACATTTCTCTTGTCCTCTCTGCTCGGTGTAAACAGCCTGCAGCTCAGTCGAAGTTTCTATTTCATTTTGTTATGATTTTTACAGGATCTTGTGGATGCAAACGGTTTATTTTTGGCAAATTTTTAAATGGAAACGTTTAGAATAAATAGATTTTGATGAAGCTTAGATTTGGTTACTTTTCTTGACTGAAGCGTTAAATGATACGTTCAAGAACTGTTGGAAATGTGAATATCCAATCATTTCTGTTTATACCGTTTCTGGCCATAACGTGACACTAACTAAATAACCAATTCATTACTACATTAACTAAGTAACTAAAACATAGCCCAAAAGTGTACTTTATTCATACCTCCTGCTTAGTTTTAGAAGTGTATCCCTGGACTGACTCTCGTGCCACTAAGGTTTCTAGAGCCTCCTGGACAGTGCGGATCTTCTCTGACTGGATGTCGAGCTGCAGGGTAAAGAAAGGCTGCAGAGTGGCCGACTCTTTAGAGTTTTGTTGATACACCACAGATCTGACAAAGAAACAAAACACAAAGTTAGATAATAGAGGACACAAGAAATTAGATTATTGTTTAAAATAATTAAATACCAAAATAATGACTTCTTTACGTAACTCCGATAGCTCAGTGTTGCCACGAATGCAGAATTTAACAACCCCTTCATTTGTGAAGTACCACTTGTTATATTTATACAAAGAGTATCATAACTGCATCTGTAGCTCCTCGATATTAAACACTGGTCATCAAATCATATCTTGATGACCCAGAGGATTTGTAAGGAATTTATTTTTAATCTCCTGATGGTCAAATGCTTCAGTTAAAAAATATTTAATTGGGAATTATTTTCTTCAAATTGAAAGTGATTCACAAACCAAATGAATCAACTAGTGCCTGAGAAGCCCATGGATTATAGCCAAGCTCAGTGGGCGTGCACACCACACTCTGTAAACATACACTGTAAGACACTGTGCGACCAGTGCAGACCAGGACTGTGCCAGACCAGAACCTCGAAAGAACATATTATTTAGGCAACTTCACCCGCACAGGTTCTTTCCAATTTGTCTGAAAGTTAAGACCTTTGTTTGTGAATGTGTGCCCCACGTCTTGCTGTCGAGACTTCTGACCACAATTGGCTCAAAGTGGCTGTTATGCTGAAGGACATTTGCTTATGCTAACGGGACAAAAACTGAAGATGGTTGGTGGCAGACCGATTTGTGACGCCACCGTGAACAGAGATTAAAAACTTTAAGTCAGAAGTGAAGATGACAACTATCTCCCAAAGTTGGTGATTAACTGGGAGCAGAAGCATTAACCAAAAACAGGATAAAGCACATACTATTAGTCATTACGATGAGATATAGTGGAGAACATTACAGCAGATCATTCCTGAATCACAACAAGTACATTTACACATATCAAATGTCCCTTCTTCTACTCCTGCCTCTCGTCACAACAGCACAAGAGGCTGAATAAAAGCAAGAGCTTGCTGTACCACGCCTAGGAAGGGAGACTGTCATTGAGTAGCACAGCTCCCATGGTAACGTGGACATCGTTTCACACAACTGATTTATAAATGATGCATCTAATGACATATACATATCAGACAATAAGAATCAATCATTGGTATGTTTAAGACTATGATTTTAGAGCAAAAAAGGCTACTACAGACTGTACTGGGAAATCCAACTTGAGTGCAGCATCACGGAGCGCTTTGTGAACTTATGAGTGAAAATAAACTGTACACAAGTTCACCTGCCATCACAATTCCTTCCTATACATAGGGCTCATTAGCTCCACTATAATCATTTCTGAAACAACGATCTATCAACGTACCTGATGTGTCCACCAAATATGTCAGTGATGGGTGTGCGGACAAAGTCAGCTTGGCGAGTGATGGAAGTCTTGTTTCTGGGGCCAACTTGCTCCCACTCGTCCTCACTGCCTTCTTCCTCCTTATCAGCAACATCTTCCTCCTCACCTGGCTGAGACTCTGGCCCGTTGGGTGTGGGAGCTTCTGTTCAAGAAACACGAAAAGAAACAACTTTAGAGGTCAAATTATCAAAGTATTACAAACACGGCAACTATTCTCCTGAATCCTACGTCACTTTACAAGTTGAAGGAAAGTCAATAGCACTACAATAACCAGATACACTTATGATCTATTCAGTAAAGCTGGAATTTGTGTGGTGGACACTGGTTCATCCATCAACTTCACATTCTCAATAAGTTCTGGGGATTCAAACAGACACAATGTTCTTAAACATGTAACCCTGTGAAACTCCAACAAACAATGAAAACCCATGTCAGCGTCATTACGATGAGATATAGTGGAGAACATTACAGCAGATCATTCCTGAATCACAACAAGTACATTTACACATATCAAATGTCCCTTCTTCTACTCCTGCCTCTCGTCACAACAGCACAAGAGGCTGAATAAAAGCAAGAACTTGCTGTACCACGCCTAGGAAGGGAGACTGTCATTGAGTAGCACAGCTCCCATGGTAACGTGGACATCGTTTCACACAACTGATTTATAAATGATGCATCTAATGACATATACATATCAGACAATCAGATTCAATCATTAGAACTTGTGCATCCTTCACATATTGCTGCACCATTTGTCTTTTGTAAATGCATGTAGCTTAACGCTAAACACTGGAGCAGACTAAACACTACCAAATGAACACATGCAAATAAAAACGGCGTGAATGCAGGAGACACATTTCTATCTGCTTGTAAATGCTTTGCACACTTGAACTATTCATTAAAGATGAAATGTTAGTTTGTGTGGTGGTGTGCATATTAGAGAAATGTTGTCAGGTCACACCTGTTCAGTTGCAATGGCATTTTTATCACTTCAGTAAATGTATTGATGTTCATGTTCCTGAATTGGTTGGTTATACATTTATTTGTTATTGAAAACTAACAAGTAGTTTAAAAACTTCACAAAATGAATAGATGCTTAATCGACATTGTTGCAGTTTGATCATGCAGCGTAATGCACTTCATCTTCAACTTGAAATACAGAGAAGAGCAATGATATGCAAAAACGAAGTCAACTAAACAATCTCTAATGATCTCATCTTCCTTGTGATATGATTTTGATATGGAAGTTGGAAAAGATGCTTACTCTCTTCCTGAGGAGAGATTAGTTTTTTCAAAGCCAGCATCTCCTCGTGCAGTCCGTTGAGAGTGAAGCCAAGATACTCCTCCGCATCCTCCTGACGACCCTGCGAGTGGAGCACCAGGACATCAGCACCAATTAAAACACTACCAAGAAAGCTTACCGTCAAATAAAACACTCCTGTGTACGCATGAATGTACAAACAGTGGGAGGTAAACAGACAGGGAGGCATGTTTTACAAGAGAGACAGGATGAGCGTAAACCTCATTAAATATCAAAAGATAACTATTTCATTCATTAAACTGAAGCAGCATTGACTCAGCATGTGTAACACATGACCTGCATACATTCAGGTGAGTTGTCAAATTCTGAACTGAAACGTGTATTAAAAAAAACACGGACATTCTCTTCAAGCACTGCATGTCCCAGAAGAAGTGTGTTCAAAGGGTGCGATTAGAAAAAATAAATAAACCCAGCAGTTGCCGCATTGCTTTGCCGTGCATCTGATCCAGAGGCGGCAGTTTACCTTCTCAGAGAGACTTGACTTGATGAGAGTGAGGAGTCTATAAATGTAGGTTGGTTCAAACGGTACACCAGGCCGAATGTCTTTCATGACTTTTTCACCAACAGCTGTGGACACAGTTACAAATCACACATCAGTGAAGCGGACAGAAAACGATACCAAAAGTCTTTGGACGTGCCGAATGAAGTCTTACCTTGCTGTTTGGCTTTAGATGGCACAGGCATGTTGTTGAACTCATTCACCAGCCTGACACTGTCAGAGACAAAGAAACCACGGTGACGTCTCGGAGCAAAACATACTTTAGCGATAGGGATATCAGTTTGCAGAAAAGCTACTTACAAGTTGTCCATCATGGGTGTGGAGGTACATGGTCTCTGCGTTTCGTTGTGCAGAGGAATGGACTTCATCAGGTGATACATGGGAGGGCATGCAATCAGGGCTTGTAGGGTCTGAGCGTTCAGAGTCAGGGAGGAAAACGGCATATACGAAAATGTGTATGACCAGCTGCTGTAATATGTGTAATTTGATAGCAATGGACAAATAACTTCCAATTAGATGAAAGCCCTGGTGTCATTCTGTAGCACGTAGAATTGGGAGGTCTTGAATTTGAGTTGTTTTTTTCCAATCGAACTGAATCAATCAAATCACTCTCAATAAAAATATGTTTTGAGCTTTCCTTACAAACAAAAATTGCATTTGAGGAAATATCCAAACAGAGCTGAAACTCACCGGCACAGTATTTTTAAAAACACACTCCAGCTTGCCTGTGACTTGATAACATTTGTCCTTTGTGCCGTTAGGATTAACACTAATATAAGAGCTTGTTATATTACCTAGAGCCAAAAATACACATTCGTTAACAGTGTTGAAGGGTTAAAAATAAAATAAAAAAATGCAGGTGCAGCACAAAGCAGAGTGAAAGGATACAGCGTTGATATAGCACCAGTTTCCCTTGTTGATCAGTCCTCTCGGCTGCAAAGACACTGGTTTATGTATCAACTTCACATTCTCAATAAGTTCTGGGGATTCAAACAGACACAATGTTCTTAAACATGTAACCCTGTGAAACTCCAACAAACAATGAAAACCCATGTCAGCGTCATTACGATGCGATATAGTGGAGAACATTACAGCAGATCATTCCTGAATCACAACAAGTACATTTACACAAATCAAATGTCCCTTCTTCTACTCCTGCCTCTCGTCACAACAGCACAAGAGGCTGAATAAAAGCAAGAACTTGCTGTACCACGCCTAGGAAGGGAGACTGTCATTGAGTAGCACAGCTCCCATGGTAACGTGGACATCGTTTCACACAACTGATTTATAAATGATGCATCTAATGACATATACATATCAGACAATCAGATTCAATCATTAGAACTTGTGCATCCTTCACATATTGTGCACCATTTGTCTTTTGTAAATGCATGTAGCTTAACGCTAAACACTGGAGCAGACTAAACACTATCAAATGAACACATGCAAATAAAAACGGCGTGAATGCAGGAGACACATTTCTATCTCCATGTAAACACATTGCAGATTACAGTCTACAGTCTCACTACGTTGCTCCATTCTCCCACTTAAAACAAAACTATTTGGGTCAGTGTGACCCACTAGAGCTTTTTAATATATGCAATTCCAGAAGTTCTAAAGTATTAACATATCTGGAATTGACTGATGGCTGTGAAGCTAAGAAAAACATGTTCTGCAGATAAAAAATACAGCCACACAGTTTTCTGGTTCGTGAGCACGCATACATAAGTAAAAATGTACATCTCAAAAGGGGATGCACAGTTTCAGTAAAAAAAGAATACTTTGAATATCAAATTACACCCAATAAGGGCTGGGCACCTTGGAAAAGAGAGTGCTGAAAATGTGCACTTTTGTCTAAACAAGGTTGCATTCAAAGTGGAACTCAAACCAAAGTGCTTAGACAGACAGACAAATTAATTCTTTGGTAAAGTACCCTTCTGAGAGAATATTGTGTACATACATGCAGCATAATCAGGTTAATCTAAAACAGACAAATCTCAGATATTGCACACTTTTAAAAAGACAGAAAACCCCGTCGATAGACAAAAGAAAACACAGTTCGGAATGACATGGCACAGAAATGACTTTGTATCATGTGTCCGTTTACAAGCTCTTAAATAAATGAACCCAGAAGTGATCTCAAATTACACTAAACTGTGCTTGTGTGCATGTTCACGCCAACGGATCCTGTTCCACATGAAGCCAAAACCACAATTGTTTGGCCTCAGTTTATTTTCTAGCATGACCTGATCAATGAGATGTTTTCAGAAAAGCACGTTCTCCTCTTTGGGCTGAATAGTACTTTTTTCACTTGAATGAATGTTGAAGCTGCAGCTTGTGTGTCAGTCTGTGTTGTGTTTGTGTCAGGCTATTATACAGACAAAGGGTTCGATATCTATCCCTCTTGGGAGTTAAACATCTGAAAAAGCTAGACTATTCATTAATTTAAAGTGAACCATCATGTCATCTAATTTGCACCCTGAAACAGTCCAACAACTTGAAATATAAAATATACATTTGAACACAACATACTGTTTATCCCTCATTAAAACGTGCATCTACAAGAAAACTGAATTCTTAAGAGATCTGAGAAAAAGAAATCATCCAACTGTACAATAGCTTTGTGTGCAGAATATTCCTGTGTTCACAAGGTGTGCACCCTGTAATGCTTACTTCTAATACTTTTTGGGTAATGAGGTAAGATGGGTTACACAAATGTGACTAAAGACTTAATATCTGACAGCTATTCTGGTGTAGTACCACCATCTAGTGTTCATTTCTTGAACTTCTTGAACATGAAAGCAGCACTGTATATAACATTTTCCTGTGGCAAGGAGTTATTGAGCAGCTCTAACTTAATCTATAAAAATATAAATCATTATAGGATAATCAGCAACAGAATATGAAGTTTGGTCTCATCACTTCTAAAACATCAAATGTTTAAAACCTTAAACCCACACAGAACACAGAACACAGAACAGGAACAATACAATCGTCTCAACATTGCCACCAAGTGGAGGAATTCAGCAGCAAAACACTTAAAGCCGAAACATGAAAAGGGGCTATTTTTAAAAGAAACAATGAGCATCATCATATTATACCTGCAAGTTTAGGGGCCATAGGATCCTCTGAAACGTGGACAGGGCCGACTTTGACCTCCCCAACTTTATCAGGCTGCTCTGGCGTGGCGAGGGAGGGGGACACAACTTCCACAACATTTTTTACCTCCACAAATGCCTGAGGGCCCCCAGGCAGAGGCTTGGAGTTGTGGAAGAGGCTAGCCCAAGATTTGGGGAGGTTGGCAGTAGGTGCAGCTGGAATCGCAGGCAAATGGGCCTGCTCTGTCACTACTGACTGGGAAGCAGAGTCTGGGGAGACCCGCTGAGCCTGTTCCCCACTCTCACAGTCTTCTTTGTGTTCATCTGCACTAATGGGAGTATCAGGCTCCGCTAACCCATTGGCCACCCCACTGTCTACTAGCTCGCTTTCTTCCAGTTCAGTAGTTGTAATGGAAGTGGCGACAGAGGGGGTGGCCACAGCAGCTGAAGAAGTAAGAGGGGATTTAGAGCGGGGGCTGTTTGGAGTATCTGAAAGTTCGGGGCTCTGTGGAGCCAAATGATCTGGCTGCTGATCTGCAGTCCTCGGCCCCTCTGTCATCCCCCTGCTTTGAGAGGAGGATGAAGAGGAGGAAGTTGCATTGTTGCCATCTGATAAAGAGGCAGCTCCAATTGTTAAGTCCAAAGAAGAGTCATCAGGGCTATCACAAGTCCTCTGATTGGCAGTGGCTGTGGGGGCAAACTTGGCTGCTGTCACAGCAGCTGTTGATGTTGCCATGGAGACAGGTCTGGGGGTGGAAAGTTCAGCCCCAGACAATGCCTTACCGTCCACATCTTCAGCACTGTGGTGTGGGCCACCGATTGCATGTCCGTTCACCAGTGCCATCATAGGCGTCCCATCGGCTGCACAGCTGCTGTTGTTGCTGCCGCCAGCTGACGGGTCCAGGTAGTTGTAATACCCCGGCGGTCGCTTTTTCTTTTTCTTCCTCTCTCGCTGTCCCAGGCTGCCAGGGTCCATGTCCTGGCAGGCCTGATTGTCCAGGGCTGAGGACTCTGAGTCAGGGCCATCCAGCGAGTTGAAGTCAGATCCATCAGGGACATCATCTTCTGGAGGAGCAGTCTGTTGAGCCTTGTGGGCCGACTGGCAGCCCAGGATGAACTCTGGAGCCTGTGGGTTGAGGGTGCTCGACACCTTGAATAAAGGACTGTTCACACCAACAGGCTTGGAATCCATCACCTCGTCGACACCAAACTCAATGCGCTGATAGTCTTCTGCTGTAGATAACAGTTCAAATCAATTAGAAACACAAAGTTTTGTCTTAAATACAGCCTAAAAATAAACAGACACTGTTGTAGTTTACTCTCTTAGTAGTTTACTGCTGAAGAGTTTGTTATAAAAACTTTATTTCTGAACAACTAAGCCATCGCACAAAAGGGGTCGTGAGAGCTCTCTGACAGGATCAGACATACCAATAACAAGAAACAAATCCTGCTGGACCTATTTTTAGCTCCATCAACTACTGTTGCGAGTCTACGCTAAACTATGCCACATTCTTTCTGGGATTGTGTGGATCCAAGGAACTGTGCCAACATATCCCGAAGTGGGCTGATTCAACATTTACAAATCAGGCAGAGTTGGACCAAATAGTATTGGGGCTCATTTGTTTTTCAAATGAGTGGCAGCCAGCCATCAAATGGACAGACTTTTAAAAGCTGTTTGTGGTCCTGCATAATTAGTTCATTACCCTGAATCATAACGGTTGTGATGCAGCACCTCACGAGAATGACAATTTGCATGTTTTGTTATTAATATAAAATAAGAATAAGGATTTTTTTTGTCTGAATCATATGATGTACAGTGTACTCCAGTTTTGCATAAGTAGTCAACCTTTTTGTACAGTTTGGGCAAAACTATCAATAGCAAAACATGACAACATCTGATTAGAATTGTTTTGCTGTTGTAGCAATTTATCACAAATTAAGTTAATTTGTTACTTGGGAAAACTCAGTTATTTCAATTTTATCCATTCAAAAATGCTCAGATCCTCAGTTGTTTTCAAAATGCCCTGAAATTAAGATGGAATAAAAAATAAAAGCATTACAAATAGCTTCTATATTTTTAGAAATATGCCAAAAGGGAGGCTTGAATACTTTCATAATGTACTGCACATCAATGATCTACATAAATATGCATACTTTAAAAAAGACTACTTTTTGTATTACCCTTTTAAAGTTTCTAACATGAAAAGTAGAACAACAATGTACAAACACAAATGTATGTCATTACAAAACTTTTCAGTTAAAATGTGTTGCATGGCAGCTTGAATAGTAAATTATTATGCAGAGGCATAAAATGAAAAAAGGTAAACAAACAGGAAACATTAGTAAGTGCAAATCAGAAAAATCATCCAAGTGGCTTTCATCATGTCACAGCTGACTGGTCACCCAAACTGTAAACCCTGATGGTCTGCAGGGGTTAAGAGGGTATGAAAACAGCAGTTACTTCCTCTACTGGGATTAGAAGATCTTCTGTTAGTGTTACTGAAATCACACTCCATGACTTTAAATGCATTCAGCAGTAAAACTTTAACAAAGCAAGGCTAAATATATACACACACACACGTTAGCAATCACAGAAAACCATCACTATGCCCTTAGTAAATAAGCTGTGATTGTTAAAATCATACGAATCCAATCCAATTTTAATTCAACTTGGAGCCCTGCAGTGGTGAAAATGCATTATATGCAGGAGAAGATAAGATACTCGATAGTATCTTGAGCATGCAAAGCTCTACAGTTTGTACCAACAGGCAAGAGAAAGAATACAGGCGCAAGATTTAGAAAGCCACCAGTTTTTGAAACCTGGATTTTGAGTTTAACAGCAAACGTACAACAGCTAGTCAAGCCACAGGGTGTCAGACTCCTCAACTCACCGCAAACCTGCAGTCCCATAGACTCCATAATATAAGGTACAGCAGGAGTGCAGTAACTTCCTAAATAATCAATACAAATCAAGGTAAGGCAAATATCATGTGCAAACTGGTACCATTTCAAAGACAGGTGGCTGCTATTACATTTTTTATGTTGTGGCTCGAAACTTAAAGAATGAAAATGGCTGACGTATTCTTAAAATACTGGGATATGTAATTCATTAAAAAACAATCTATACTGTTATGTATGAATATATGCAAAATTAAAAATCACATGAAAAGCAGCTCCCTGCCAGGCAAGTCAGGTCAGTTCAGCCTGGACTTCTATCTTACATGTTCAAAGACCTACTTTGATAAAACTACAGATGCTAATAACATTTCGAAAGAAAAAAATACATTCTATAGCAATGTAGTGTTTGTGAAATGTACTTACCAGAAGACTGACTGACGCACGGGACTTTGTCATTGAACGGAGGAAGCTGTGTGGAGGCAAAATACAAAATTAGGAGTAAAAAAACAACACTTCTAAAATGATACCATGTTAAAGTGACATCCTGAAGATTTCAGTACGGGATGATTAATCATTTCTATTTGAATGAAAACAATGAAGTTGTGCTTAAAGTTTAGCAGTCTGGAGTCTCGCTGTTGATACGTGAGCTTTAAGTTCTCAGAACTGCAATTTGGTGCGTATACAATGGAGCAATTTTCCCAGAAAGTTTGTAATATTTCAAATGTATATATATATATATATATATATATATATATATATATATATATATATATATATATATATATATATATATAGCAATACTTTTATCAGTGCAATAACAGTCATTTTAGGCATGGTGTTCATTTTAAAAGGATCTACATGGAGCCTTTGTAATAACAAGTTTTGGCCAACCTGGATTTGGCCAAAATTTTAATTACATTTCCCATGAACCCCGTTTCTTCCCGTCACAGAAGATCCTGCTGACCAGTTGATCCAAAAGATCAACCATTATTGCCACCCATGTAATGATTTGTTAATGTACAACCGAATTGTCATCCGGCTCCTTACCTCGACATAACATCGTGGAGTCACAAAGAACTGATTGATCTCATCAGGGCTGAACTCCCCGAAGATGTACTGTGGGAAGGAATCAATATAAACATTAGTTTCAAATAAAAAGGCAATGCTGTAAAAATCCACTTCCCAAAATATATATTTTCCTGCTGTGATGCAAATTCAAAAATGAGGAAACTGATCTTCAAAAATCACCTGAAAGACCATTAAACGAGTCACAAAACTTGAGATCATGCATCAATATAAATTAAAGACTAAATCAAGGGAAAGTCAAATGATAGACGGTTAAGAACAGGGCCTGCCACCTCATAACGGGAGCTGATTTCTTGGCACAAGGGCTCTTACAAGACCGCAATGTTAGCTTGGGCAAAGGTAAGTGGTGAGTCATGCAGAGTTATGCATAAACCCTGTACACAAACAACTCATTCATTCCAATAGGGTTTGCTTTTAGTGAAGTAGGTGTTTGAGTTGTAAACACAAAGGCAAGCTCATCCTCAAAAGAAGCCAAAGCAGGTGTAGAGTACCAGTCAAAGGTTTGGACACAAAGGACTAAAACAAACAATGCAGTCTGTGCCTCTTAAGACGAGACTTTTGACTAATAACTAACTAACTAACTAACTAATATTAGTTTAGTTACACAAACAAATCTATTATTTAGTGCAGGGGTACTATATTGTTTGTTAATTTGTAAACTACTTGCATTTATGTGGGAATAACCTGCTTTCTGACCAATCTGGTATGAGCTGTTAATACCAGCAGGGGAACTGATGAGGCAACAACGCAAACCACCAAACGATTGCAGTGTTAGCCTACAAAGTGCATATGCCATAGATTTGCCACAGCTATGAATTTTCCAGTAAAAATCCTGCTCACCCGATTTCTTTTCTAGAAAGCGTGCTCGAACTGACTGACAAAAAGAAAAAAGGGGGGCGGCTCCACTGACTGATGATTCGAGTCATCGACTTTCAGGGGGCCGCCCTAAGAATTACAAAAGGTGAGCTGTGGACAGAACTTAAATATACTAAATAAATAAATCCTTGAACAGGAAGCAATATCGCTCTAAACTCATCTTTAATTATTGTCATTTTCATGATTTGTTAACTCTTAATACCGGTACTCAATTACATGATAGTTAATTAATAATATTTCATATATGACAGATGACCCTTACACCTTCAGGGTAAAAAACTTCACCGTGCCACCAAAGTGTTCACATGTGCATGCTAAACACAAAGCAACGGAGAAAAGGTGACATGAACTCACTAACCACACCGTTAATCCTCTCGGTGCAATAAACAGTGGGACGTGAAAGGGGAGGCACAGAGAAAAGAAAGTGCAGCTCAAGCACATGTAACTCTTTGCAAACGAGGCCCCACACGAGGGCCCACATTGCTGAAATGGCACTATGAGCGACAAACAGCCAGCCGTAATCCAACAGCCTCAGGATGGCTAATACAATCACAACAGAAAGAATGTCCCTTTGCTTCTTTTTGCAGGCGTGCCACACGTACCACACTAAGCTTCCCTTGCTGTTCGTTTGGACTGAGGATTACAACAAATTAGCCAACACACACATGCGCTTTACTGCCATTTAGTGTTACTATTTCTCACACGTTTAAAGTACGACGATGCAGAACAGGTGACCACAGATTGATTACGGTTAATGAATTATCATTATTGATTATTTCACAAGATACTTTAACTATTACTGATAAGATCTACAGATTAGTCTTGAAACCATGCTTTGTGGGTGGGACTTTCTTTGCCATGTCATCACCCTTTATATCTATACAACCAAAATGTAGGTCACTGCGAGTCAATGAGTAAACGTGTTAACCGTGATCTCAATATTGACCAAAAACAACAGGGATTATGTTTCTTATAACTGATGAGGGCCATTGAACCTTCAGTAAAATAGAAAGTTACCATCAACAGCTTTGTACAAAACACATGAAACTCGGGCTAAAGACTAATCTATCCATTATTCCATTGACTATTTCACAGTCTTTTAATCAAAACAATTCATTTTCCTCCAAGAAAATCTAATTGACCATTAGGTTTGACTTGCTAATCCAACATGATGAATAAAATACTTTAAAAAGCGCTTGTTATTTAAGTCAGCAGTGCAACTCTAAAAGAAATCCAAATTTAATTTAAATAAATTTGGCATATACATCATGAAAATTATAACATCTCCAAACCCTAGTGTGTACCGTTGAGTATGAAGCATTAACGTTATAGCTGTGAACGTAGCAGTGCGCAGAGTTTAGGCTATTTGTCGGTGAATAAATGCTACAACTCCTCAAGACCCAAGCCAAGCTCCCGTGTCTTGCTTGTCAGCTGCTGATTAAAGTGGGTTAGCCCCGAAGTTAGCAACAACTCCGGATTAGGGTTACTTAGGGTGGGCTGACCTTTAAGGCGGACCAGCTATTCTCCTTTTAGTGACAAGCTGCTCATCTGAGTTTTACTCAGCTTAATATACATTTTGTTAACAGCAGGTTTTACACCTGAGCCTAAGTTGATTCCCCGCCAGGTCTAAGCAACTTTTTAAGATTTCTTTTTAAAGATATTAATTAAACTAAAGCAATACTTTGGTGCGCAGATTGTGTGCACGTGAGTCTGGTTAGTAATTACAGTTTTATTAAACTGCTAAGTCTGTCACAGTCAACCGCAATTCACGCAGCCCACGGTAACATGGCGAGCGATATCTGGTGTGCGGTTGAGGGACAGCGTGTGTTTGAAGTTGGTATGAAATCAGCCGTAACATAGCCATGCCAAGTATGTGCAGTTTATTTGTCCCCTCAGCTAGCAGCGGCAACAGCGCCTCATGTTTAAGGTGAGCTGACCTTTAAATGGAACCAGTTTTTCTCATGTGACAATCTGATCCGAGTTTTTGCAGAAATATTTGGATGACTTCTCTTTCCTTCTTGTTGTTGATCACTCGCATACATTACATTACCCGATGGTTAAATGCATTGGTTATGTTTTTTTGTTTCGCTGTAATTGTATACTTCCAACACTGGTGACCAAGGCAAATTTCCCACTGGGACAATGAAGTCTATTTTATCTTAAACTAACTGTAGGGGCAAAAAAAAAGGTTTATTCTATTTATCGTCTCAAACACAAAACATAAATCTCGACATTGAGCCTAAATCATCAATCTTCCACACGACACCTGACGCACAAAGCAATTACCGTTTTTATTTTTCATCTACATCCTATATGTTGGCCTCAATCCAAGCTGTGACCGTCTGCAAAACTCCGCTAACTTTGCCGATATGTTGAGCGGGCGTGGCTACAGGCACGGTGACAGAGGGAGACCATTTACCTGTAGTGCTGCGGTGACACAGTAGTTTCCCTTCACTAATTTCTTAGGTAGCAGGCAGATGACGTTATGAGTTTATTAAGCAGCTACAAGGACAAAAGATTAAATAAACATGTTGGTGAAGCATTGTCAGTGATTACAGACTAATTGCGGCAGCACTAAACAGCTATTAACACTTTGAATTTCCAAAGGTGTCGGACTACGCATTATACGAACCACTTTTTTTCTAAAATAACCCGGACACTATAACCCAAAAAAACTGAATGCTCAAACAATCTGTTTACTTTAACCATAACAGGGGATGAACCCAGCACTACTGTGCGTGTTCTCTTGAATTGGTATGCAGAGTTATTAATGGACAACTTGGCCGAGCATGAAAATGCTGCAGCGCAACTACAAATAAGGTCAGACCAGTTTTGAATGAATCTCCGGAGCATGCCCGTGCCTGCATATTGGCGAGATGTAGTAATAGAGTGACATACGATTACAAAGCATGAAGGAATTCGTGTCATTTATTTTGCTAGAAGACAGGTGCCATCACAACTGCTCAGCAATGTGGTGCTCCATGTGTTGAGGTTAGCATTAAGCCATACAACTATATCTGTCTTTTTTTCATCTGAATTAAGTTATTTTAACATTCTGACTGTGGGTTTGATATCAAACCCTCAACCATTCCCCACGACATGCACTGAGCTGCCACTTTACGAGGAACACCAGGCTAAAACTAATACAGCAGAGCACAAGAGCCCTGCAACGCATTTTACTTTGTTGTAATGTTCGATCTTCCTTCAAATTGTTTTTGAGGTGCCAATTCAAATTTAGTCAATTTGGAGGCTGTAGTTTGTAAAAACCTGTTGAATTGTAATTATGTTAGATCGTGCCGGGTTTCTGATATTTTGTTTGCTCTTCTTGACATAAATAGGGCGGCTCATAAAGGGCTCTTTACTTCCATTGTGTGGCATAATCAATGTTGTGTAAAGCTGCGAGGATGAGTCAATAGACTCAGAATTAATTGTTTATGTCCGTTTTGAAAAGCGAAAATGACAAAAGTCAACTGTTTCCAGCTTCTGTATTTCTACTCGACTGAATGTGTTTGGGTTTTGGACAGACAAAACAATATGCTGTAAGACCTTGGACTTGTCACCGTTTTCTGATATTTCTTAGACTGATCAATTAAAGAAAATAAATCGACTAATCGATAATCAAAATACTTGTTAGTTGCTGATGTTATTTTGTGTACTGCAAGATTTTGATACGCAACAGTTAGCAGCATGCTAGCATTTGCTATCTTAGCATGCTTTCAGATCATGTTAAAGTTAGGGACATAGAAGTACTAAATGTGTGACTTTGGTGCAGTTCCATTCTGAGTGCATTTGACTTTGTGACATTTGTTTATGCATACAGTGTGTAGTTTCCCCTCAGGGGGGTGTCGAGGATTACTATCCCACTCACATGTTTGTCAAAACTAAACAACCAAAGTGAACAAATAACTTTTGTCATGTTTAAATATTCAATTTACACACCAGTTTTTTTTGGCTTCTTAAAATCCTGCATTGGCCTTCTTGAATGTCAGGAAATATATTGATTGTTGCTTAAATTTAGGACGTTGTTGCTATTAATCTCATTGATTTGATGCAACAAACCATTGCCTAAAAAGAAAACATCAATTAAAAAAGATTATCGAGTGTAATCTCTTACAATGCCTCAGCTTTATAAATGAAACAAAAAATAATAAAAAGTGATGTTAGCAATAGTAGGTAGGGATTAAAAGTCAGAATTGTATCTAAATCGCAATATAGATAAATGGCAAGAGGCGCATTTGTTAAAAGATGAAATGTTAATCAAATTACGATTTAAAATGTAATTTTGTGTTGGTGTAGACAAGACCCGGCCTACAAATTGACGTGATTTTTTTTTTGTGTTCAGATCCTTGGAAAATAAATAAATCTAAACGTGTTTATTATTATAAAAAAATATAGATATGAAAATGGTGCAAAAATAATCATTACCTCCAGTATCGTGAATCATATTGCATTATCAGTCAAAATGATTGCAATTAGATTTTTTTAATTCATTCAGCCCTACTTGTAGGACACATTACCATAAGAAGAATATTGTCGTCTACTGTTGTATTTAGCGGTCAGATTAAAGCTGTTTCTTTCCCCTGCAGATGCAGACACAGAACAGTGAAGCTCTTTTTGCAAAACCCGTTTATCCACTCTTCTTTTTTTTATACTTGTGACATTTCTCACAGAGCAAATCAATGTGACAGCAACAATTTCACAGAGTATTTTAATTTAAATTGTGAGCCAATAAAAGGAGCTTCTGTAACACTGGAAAAAGTATTGCCAAATGGGGCAACCAGACCAAACAAAATAGTTGACAGGGGTCCAAATCCGGTTGTCCGAGGAAACTGGTGAACTGTAAATGTAGAGCCCTGTCTGTGAATACTTAATGTAGGCTCTTTACAAGCTTTTAAAATCGTTATTATTTATATTATGCTATTCATTCTATGTCACTTATACAGCATATACCAATAAAAGCCCAATCATGGAAAAATAATTCAATATCAATGTGTACATATTGCATATGATAATTAATTTCACAGGTTAAAGATATATGACAGAGCTGACCGCTGTGTTAGAAATAACACAAGGCGGTTATTCCCTTGAAGCTTTCACTTTTGCTGAACAGCGAGCCAATGGAAACACTGGATTTTGAGGACAGGAAGAGGTGTGAAAGCATGGAGAATTTAGTCTTTCGCGAGGTCTCCCTTCCCATGGTCGTTACTTGTGCTTCGGTTCTTGAACTGATAGACCCGAGTTTGAACCCAGTGAAGCATGCATCCCTAGTTTAAAGTTTAATTTGTTGGATCTATGGTTTCAAGTTAAACTTTAATCCAGTCAGTAGCCAGTCAATAAATAGAAACTTCAGACCTGGCATGTATCTGCATGCATAGCTTCACTTCAAATCGGGCCTTCCCACATGATAGCTAACTTACTCTGAAATGTCTGTAAATGTGCCAAGTTATCTTTAATCTAAAGCTGCACGGAGACTGGCAGTGTAACAGCACACTGGAGCTCAAAACCTGGCTTTTAATTGATTCAATATCAAATAAATCAATGCCATCGACGAAGGCCCACACTGTCGCATTTGAATTTAGCTAACCAGCTAGCGGACTGGCTGCAAAGTGTAACCAAACCGTCTGTGCAAAGCTGTTAGCATGCTAAAAAAAAAAGCTAAGTGAAAGGCGAGACATTGTTAAATCCTGGATCACAACTGCTTAGAAACGGGAAATGATTACACGCAAATCACCGCACAACGACGGTATTAAGCTGCCGAGCAGCCCAGAGCAAAACTCATCTGCCATTATTACCAGTAATGAAAATGTGCGCTCGGGGAAGGCCTGTCGCAGCACTGAGCAGGTGGGCCATGCATACACGCAGCAATTTTCAGTGTCGCTTTTGCCATGGGGAAATAACACATGTCACTAACGGGATCTTACTGCCAAAGTGTCGCGAACATAAGATTAAGCACACTTTCATGTCATTAAGATAATCGTGGCTGTCTAATCTTTAAAAACTGCTGCAAACAGTGCCGCTGTCTCATTTGAATGGAGAGACCTAGGGCCTGTTAGCTACCATGCTGGTGGTGTTTCAATGAGGCTTAGAGGGGCATTAGCAAGCACTTTTCAGTTCTTACATTTTCAATGACACGACTAGCCAAATGTTTCAAATAACAACTTGCACTCAACAAAATTGCTAGTATGGCACTATTTTAGGTCAGAGGGTTGTACAAGTGAGGGCCCGTCGCGAGTCTATAAATAACGTGCATCAGGAGTTGTTTTGCAGGCTAATGTTAGCCAACTAGCTTTAGCTACCTGGTTGCTGTAAGAAGCCATGCTCCCGGTGAGATTTTCTCTCCTCCGCTGACAAGATGAAAGCTCTCCCGGGAAGGTGTTGTAGGTTTGCAATGACCGTTACAAAGGATGTCCTACTTCGACATCATTGTCATTTTTCCAACGTTGTCCTGGCAGTCGTAAGTTTTGATCCATGTAATGCATCAGCACTTCATGCTGCTTGCCTTGCCGTCACCGCCATTTCTGTCTCTTCCTCGCTTGCTAGCCAACCCAGTGCGCGGTCGGTTGTAGAGGCAGCGTGAGCTCAAGGAATACCGAGAAACACTTCCGGTGGTGGTTTGCTCCCGGACTTCACAATAAAGGTCTTAAACATAGGTAATCCCCTCTGTGACGCCGGGTGCATATGGAACAACACATGTCAGAACAACCAGACACAAGACCTGGTGAATAGTTTACATCAGTATACGTCATATAGTGTCAATGTCCTGTCTCGCACAGTGGGTACAATAACTGTGAAGCTGTGGGATTTGTTGTTTAGGAGATTTATTAAACACATTCATTTAGGAATATGCCAAATACAAGCACATATTGAAATAAAAGATCAGACAAGATCAGGTAAAACGCAACACCTGACTCTATCAAATGCCCTATCATGTCATATGAAATTGTTCTTAATTAGCTATATTCCGAAATAAAATGTTCACAGTTTTGCCCAGAAGATTTAGGGCCCCTTGAGGCCTGCCAAGATGTGTCACTTTCCTGCTTTGGCTGGAAATCCAGTTTAGCTGCTTCTGCAATAAAATATATAATTCTACCATATTCAGTATGGCTCCATTCAGTTTATAATCTTGTAGTATGCAGTCAAGCTGGGTTCCTAAAGTAAACTTTAGAGGAAGTGGAGGAACCTTATTTCCTTTGCAGTTTAAGCCTATCACTAATACCTACAGATTGAGCTCTCATTTTAAATGGGAAATCATAGATCTTCTTATGGTATTAGATAATTGCATGAGTAAATACAAACAAGTCAATAATGATCTGTCTCGTGTAATTACAGGATGTGGATCAAAGAATGACCTCATTGACATGGAAATCACACTCTCAAGTGACATTTATTTTGAAATGTATTTATGATTCGGCGGAAATGCTGAAAGCAATGTCGTGGACTATTACCACAAGCTTCACGTTTGAAGCGTGACCGCGTGCGCTGTGTGCGTTCACGTCCGGGTTGGTGCATGAATCGCAATTTTTTTGTTTTTAGAAGTAAACACGACTGAAACCAACATTTTTTAATACACTTTCCGGTTTTTCTTGAATTCTAGTGAAGCTGCAAGTGTCCTGCCATATTTGGGTCAAACTGACTAGTGAATTAAATGTGGTTGTCTGGTTTACTCACAAACAATAAAGTACTTACACTACAATACAGTATAGTAGGCCTACTACATATAGGCCTACATAATGTATACATACAACACATTATAAATTACTTTAAATTGGGAAAAGATATATATATAATTTTTTATTATTATTTTCTAAAACCACAAATGAGCTCCCTACAAATGGGCGTGGCACTGTACAGGTGAGTGGCAGGAGGAGGTAATCTCAAACACAGGAAGTTGAGTCAGGTGGGCTGTTTTTTCTCGGCAAAATAGAAAACAAGATCACATTGTTCACGGAGTCTAAAGGTAGGAAATAATAATGGTGTCTTTTTGTATTATTCACGAACCTAGAACCATTTACTGAATGTATAATTATGACCTCGAAACACGGGTGAACTTCGCAACAGGGAAGGAAGGAGCGCTGTTATGAATTGTGGGCCTCTTACAAGAATATGCTTTGGGCTTCCATGTTGAAATATAGTATGTAATCACGTAAAAGTCAGTTTTAGTTTGCTGACTTTAAGTTCCTCTTAGGTATAATAAAAATAATTTGTCCTACTGGAATTTTTGTGGTCCCCAAAATCATCACCACCTTACTAGCCACTATACTTAATGAAGAAACCTCTCTCTACACTATACATTACATAATCTTTCATGCTGCTTTCCTGTCCACAATGGCAGTTACAGAGATACAAGCTAAGTACTCATTTTGTTTATGAAGGTCTGTAATAAGATTCATGTCCATAATAATCTGTTTTATGCAGAGGATGCCAGAGAGGGGAAGACGCCACCAGAGGAGTGAAGTGTATGATGAGTACAAGAGCAGGGACAGGGACAACTCACACAATGGAGACCATGCGTCATATGATGGCAGAGGCCGCAACCAAAAGCCGAGAGAGATGGACGAGAGAGGCGCTGCTGGTGACAGGAGGGCCAAACAAAACAGACAGAAGGACATGACAACTGCCTCTCACAGTGAGCCACCTGCTTTCAGAGACCATGACCATGAAGCACCCTCAAGACTGTAAGAGGCTGTGTCCTTTCTACACACTCACTGTCATGTCTTCCACACAGATTTTACACCATCTGTGGCAAAGGTTATTTATTTACATTTTTATGTAAAATGACATTGTACAGATGTAATTAATTATGTGGTGTTGTCCTTGTAGGTCCAGAGAGACTTCAGTGTACCACTCTGAAGGGGAGCATTATGAGCGACAACACACACAAGCGCTTTACAATCTCAAATACGTCTTAACCAGCAGAGGCAAGTATAGTTATTTTTAGATTTCTTCTGTGAAATGTTGGTTACAGTAAAAGCACATGCTCGTCAGCATTTACAATTTCTTAAATTTGTTCGGATGGCCCTCAAGTATATTCGACAAAATACAGTGGAAACTGCTCATAGTGATCACAATTACAATGATCAGCCGCTTAAATCCTATACAAATGCTATTTAAATAATTTGCTTATTAAGTAGTCTGCTTACAGTGTTCATTCTGGGTCTTTTCACTCATGATAAAACATTTTGGAATTTATTTTATTTATTTATTTACTTTACTTGCATGATACAGTTACAGTTACAGATAGCCTGCAGTTTATTTATAGGCCTATAAAAAATGAAAAAATGCTCTGAAACCACAGCCACACTTAGTGCTTTCTATTTGCCCTACTGACTGTGCTGTATTTATAAACAGTACAGTACTTTTAGGTTATAACCTCATTTATAATATATATATATATATATATATATATATATATATATATATATATATATATATATATATATATATATATATATATATATAGCATTTAGTGCTTTCTATTTCCCCTACTGACTGTACTGTATTTATAAACAGTATAGTACTTTTAGGTTATAACCTCATTTATAATATATATATATATATATATATATATATATATATATATATATATATATATATATATATATGAATTATACACCGTACTGTCATTTTATTTTAACTGTAATTTGAAAGGCCTCTGTATTCAGAAAGAGTCAATGAAATTCAGTAGATAGCGAAGCTGTCCCTTTCCTTCCTTTAATTCATGTTATAAATATACAAATGTCAATTAGATAGTTTTCTGCTTGAGAAATAAAGAAAAAGATAATTATTTAAAATGATCATCTGCTTACAGTAATCAATTTTTGACAGACGTGATCACTATAAAATGTAGTATGATTCTTTTCTTTTTTTATCACCCATTAAATGTGCTTTAATAAGTGCTCGTTTCCATTCATGTAGAGCAGCAGATATTTGGCATTTTCACTTAAAAGATTGTAGAAACATTGTTTCAGCTCCAGTCTCACGATGTTGCTGTTCATTAATATCTCCCAGGTCTATGCCAGCTCATGGAGCTGTTTGTGAATCTGCTTATCGTCATCTGTGCCGGAGTGCCGTACAGCAACAACGGGGGCTACCGTGACCTGGCCAGCCTTGGAGGACTCTACTATTATCACTTTGGTGGAGCCAACGCCTTTGCTGGAGCCGACGCAGACAGGGTGAAAGAGCTGGACCGGCTGTTCCATCAGCTCAAGCGACCTCCGTATGTCTTCACCATGGCCTGCGGTGGGGTTTTAATGATCTACGCCTGTGTCATGTTTGCCCTGGGGATTTTCAGGGTCCCTTACCGCTGGCCCCCTGTGCTGCTGGGGGAGGCGCTGCTGAACCTCCTGATCAGCCTGGGCTACATCCCTGCGCTGGCCTTCTACTTTATTAGGCTGCAGCAAACCTACAACGACCCCATCTGTACGGAGAGGGAGCAGATGTACAAGAGCAAAGGGCACAAGGGCTTCGAGTGCCAGGTCCACGGTGCGGATATCGCAGGGGGTCTCTTTGGGGTGCTGGGGGTGTTTGTGTTCCTCTTTGGTACAGTGTTAGCTGTCAGAGCGTTCAGGTCAGTGCGGGAGCTAAAGAAGCAAAGGACAAATGAGGGCAATAATTTATAACGTTTTCCGTGGCACATTTGAACAAACGTGGGATCGATTAGAAATCCCTGTGACAAGACAACGTGGAATGTTTACTTTTGTCACATTAGGTGTTATTGTTTATTCACTCGTCTTAAATGTGATTTGTGAATCAGCTTTTTTATACACTGTTTATACAAGAAGAATGTATTTGATTTGTGGAGTACTTTTATAATCCCACCACTTTTCCAATTTACATACTGTGTTTGTTACATTTTTTATATAAATGTGTAGTTCTAATAAACTACTCAAATAGTGTATTTTTACTACTCATTTTTCGTTAAATTTGCAAAGATACCTGCAAATTAAAAGGCAAATAGAGAAGCATTTTGAGTGCCAGAAATACGCCTAGATAATATTTAATCATTCTTTTTAGAAGCCTCAGTTGTGTAGCAGAGACAAAACATCAACTTGCACCAAAGAATATCCGGCGCCGTCAGTGGTGTCTTAATAGTGTCTGATATGTTACCCAGGTAAGCAGATATCTTTTAAGGTAAAATAATTTGTGTTTCAGATCTAAATGATGCATTCCTTAGATCTCAGCGCTGTCAGTGAAGCTCAGTATGATGAATATTCCTGGCAGTCAGATCTTGATACAGAAGGCTGTCGTAATAGACTGAATTGACTTATTTATTCAAACTAACTGTCTCAAGATCTTGAAAGGAAAATATCCAGTCAAGTCATATGTCTTTGCTGCATCACGAGAGACGAGTGCAGCAGAAAAGACTGCTTTGAACATTTGATAAAAGCTTAAAATATCCACAGTATTTCAGATTAATAAGTGATATGATGGCTCCTCCATAGACTTTACTTCAAAGAAGCAAAGAGTCCGGCTCCCTAAAGGTCTTACATCACTTACAAGAAAAACAATTGATACCAGGACTTTTGTCACATTAAGGATTATCTTTTCCTTGTTATTTGTCAACTGTTATACTCGAGTTGGAGGCGTCATGCTGAGCTTCACCAATAGATGGCAGATCTAATGTGTTTGGGAATTCAGTTATGACTTCAACACTTGGAACTTGATTGTACATATTTTCACAGTAAGCATTGTTCTCTGTTGTGATTCATATTTTTGATTGCTTTTATGCAAATTGCATAGGAGAACATTCACCAGAGAAACACACGTAAGTATATCAATAACCTCCTCTTACATTATGACAAAATAACACTAGACATTATGTCTTATACTGACCAAAAATAGTCATTTTGATGATATTTATTGGCATGAAATCATCATAAAAACGGTGAGCAAAACGGACACAGGACAGAAAAATTCACAGTAAAAAGTTTTATTGCTACTTGGCTTAAAGTTAATTAAAAAAATGCTTGTTTTCTCAAAACTAATGATAGCAGCATTTCAAATAAAAATAACGACCATTTTCCACTCTGAAAGTTCAAGGGGAGTACACGTCTGTCTGATACACAGCAAAAGTGCTCATTGTTAGTCCTGTTCCTAAATAACACATCTTTTAAATCAATTTTAGCAAATAATCTGCATGCTCGAATAAAAACCTCAAAATATTAGATATGCTCCATTGTGTACAAATAAATCACATTTTGTATGTACTCTATGCTTTTATGTTGATTTATATTTAGGGCATGCTTTCAACATTAAATACAGCTTTATTTAGTACCTTCAAATAAAGTACCATAATGAGTGACAGTTTTCTGTAGAATCCCAATCACTTTAAATTCTGTAGTGGAGAGGGAAATATAAATTTGCATGAAACAATGAAGTACAAAAATAAACATCAGCTTCTTGGCATCGAGAAAAAAATATTCAAGCATTTCTAGAAAATAATGTACAGAAAGGAACCGTGAGATTAAACAATGGCTACTTTGGTCACATGTTAAACAACTGGAGCATCTTGGATCAGTTTCACTCACCACACACACACGCAGAATCACAGTCAATCCATTTTTCACACGGGCATGCATACATGTACTGAACATTAAGCTTCGTTTTACACACAAACACAGACATTTCGCAACGTAGTTGTACAGGGAGCTTGTTAAGTTGTGCAGAGAGGAAATGGTCCCTTACAGTACATGAATCAGCAGTTAAAAAAAACACACAGACACTGTAGCCTACTCAAATGCACATACCCTTTATTTTGGTGCACAAAGGGGATTATGAACATTTCACTACTGGACCCCCCTCCACTAAAGAATTAAAGGGAATATCTTATGCCAATGCACTGTACCCTGTGCTCCCTCTTCCTGTATCTACGCATACAGTCGGCATATATACACGCACACTGATTCATCTACTGATGGATCATTATTCAAATATACTTCATGTTGGAAATGTATATTGGACAGGACAGTGGGTGAATATACAGCGTTAACCAGGAGACAGACGGAGTAAATGTACGAGTGTACGACTGTACAAAAAAACTGACCAAGGTGATTTTGGAGAGCATTAAATGTAGCATTTGCAATGCAGTCCAAAATAATAAAACTACACTGCAAATGAGCCAAAAGGGACGTACCTAAAATAATAAAAGAGTAATGCAACACACACACAATCCCACATTACACACACCATACATACATCAGTCATTATTAATTTTCAGACATATTAAGAAATAGGATTCTTGTAGTTTTAGGTAATGGAAAATGAAGCTCTGATATACATGATATATATATATTTACACATATATATATATATTTACATATATATATATATTTACATATATATATATATATATATATATATATACTGTATATATATATATATATATATATATATATATATATATATATATATATATATATATATATATATATATGTATATACACAATTGACACTTTGCATATTTGTGTGAGTGAATTCCCACCATTTTGTTTTAAACCTTAAGAAAGTTAAATCTTTCCTCTCAGAACTGTTTAACAGTTCAGTCTTCCAACTGATTTCAGATGTGTACCAATATTATTCACAATCATAATCTGTTTTTATAGCTTTTCTAAATCTAATTTAAAATCTAAAATGTTAGTTGAAATCAGTGACTGAATTCTAAATAATAAGCATAATTATAATACCAGCTTTGATGTGGATTATAGTAATTATTACCATAGAATAATGTTTTCATTACTTGTTATTAATATGGAGGAATTAAAAAAAACATTTTTCATGTATGCCAGATGTTTAGGAATCCAAATATCAACACTGGGGTATAAATGATTAACAACAATAACTGTATTTCCTCATGTTCTGCCAGGAGGGGCTTAATTATTTATATTTAAGTACGAGTAATGTTGGCATATAGTTTGAGAGTAGTTAACAGCAAGTTTAAATGTAATTAAAAAGCAAAACACTTTAGTAAAATAAGAAATGTTTGTCATACTAAAAACACATACTGCTGTAAATGAATTGTTTACGTTATCATAATTTCTGTTGGCTATGTATTCTTAGACAAGAGGTGATATGTTGGACTGAGGGAAGCCACAATAATCCCAGCACACTATGCTGAACAATATCTCATATATTAAACTCAAATATACATAACTCTGAATATCACTATTTTCTATGTACAAAGTGCTTTAAACCATGTGAGACAAAAACTTGCAAAATACAAGAAAAGATTCAGACTCACACATCAATTAAGGCTTCATCACTGACTTATCACTCATTCCTGGGGAGCAAGGAAAGGGCGGAGAGGCTGCTTTAATAAACAACACCTCCGGCGCTGAAGACCTCAGTCACAAACAGAACATGAGTGGGATGAAACAAAGGGCTTCTCCTTTCAAAAACACTGAGTAATGTTTACTTTAAGGCTAAAAGGGAACATTGAAAGGTCCAGCTATGCAACAGCTGTGGAATGCCAAAAAACTGCACCACTACTGCCTCGGAGTGGCAACCAAAAATAAATATCTAGTGTAGTAATCACTGGCATGAGCAATTACCCAACTTTGGCCTTCTTATCACCACAGCAGCCCCGGCAGAGCTGCTTACTCTTTTGGCACAAGGTGGGAACGGTTCGGGAATGGAAACAAACTGAGGTTTCCAGGGCTCCATAATCGTTACCTGATAATTCAAATAATAATGTAGTTGTTTACTTTCAGCTGAGATAAGTATGATTGGTCCTACAAATATTATAAGAAAAAACAGATTGTGAGCAGATGATACCAGCTGCTGAAGCACTGTATGTGACTAAATGAGAAAAATACATTACTTACTTATAGTAAGGGATTGAGCCAGTGCATTCTTATTGCAACACCTATTGTACTGCTGCTGCACTGATTTTTATATCAACTGTGTGATCTGAACTCTACATACGCATTGCCCCCTGATCAAGAAATGGCATATAGCAATATATGGGAGTGCAAATGAGAATCATATCATATTAGAGAAAGACATATTTGGTTTCTATGTCCCAAATGTCTGTGCATACTTGTAGAGCTGTGGGTCTAACTGCATGACATCCTATGTTCACAGACCAGATCGTACAGAATACAACAAAATAGGGTTTTGGTTCTGTTTATAATGGGCTAAAATAACACATCCTGAAAGTAATCTGGATGTGTGGGCAGTGCATCAGAGAGCAAAGCTGAACAAATATCTCAATAACTGAAACTGCCTGCAAAGGACGTGGATGGATGTTTATATATTTAAAAAGATAGCAGCCTCCGAAGTTTGGATACACTAAAATGTACAATCTTAGTACCAGTGGTCATATCTTACAGTACATACAAATACTGATTATATCCTTTACCTCTCGACAATAATTCCCTTTTGTGCCTCGACTTGTTTGTTCAAGTTTAAAATGATTTCCAAACATCCTGGGGTCGATTATCTTTCCATAAAACTGACTAAATTGAAATTTTAAGTAGATCATTTGATGTCTCAGATTACACTGTTATAAGGACTTTTGAACAGTTGAATGTCTGATATTATTTTTGATAGCTATTCAAAATGCATTGCTCTAAATAGCAATACTTTCCAATCTCGGTGTCAGCAGCTCCAGCACGCCACGTCAGTCGGCTGCTATTTGAGAGACTGTACTGCTCAGTATAGAAGTGATTTATCCTGTATAGAAGATTCTATACATATTGTGTGGGAATGTTAAAAATAAAACCCAACCATAATGTTTCTGACGATGTAGATGCAGATATTTTGTCTTCACATCTTCTAGACCTATGTGCCTTACAAAGATTTATACTGTCTGATTTCATTTGTAAGCCACAGAAGGAGGAGGAGAGCAGAAGCTGTGCCAGTGCTGGTCTCTTGGAGACCCTGTCCCTCCTATAAATTTAACTAAGACATCCCCAAACACAGCCTGGATGTGGGGAGCTCTAGGCTGAGTCGTCTGCAGTAGGCACTTTTTCAAGTTTCAGTCACAGGGCTTTTTCTCCATGACATGAGAGACCGCGGAGAGGAGATTTGACCTCACTGAACACAATCTCCCGTACCCTAACCTCTAGATTTCTTGCCTTCCAAGTAAAGGGAAATGTTGCTGACATGTTTGAACACATGAGGTACCCCATATCAAGTCAGATTGTTTTGGTCAACTATAGCCAACTATCCTTTAAACAACGTCATGTTATGAACTGGGATTTTGGTCACCCCTATTTTCTTTCTTCTTCTTCTTCTTCCTTTTTTCCTCACATTATTGGCGCAGCTTCACTATCAAGATCCCGCAGGTCTTTCTTGTCCTCACAAAAGATCTGAATGGCAACTTGAATCAGAATATCCCCCATGTATGAGAAAAGTCTCTTCTTCTTCCCTGGAATGGCACAATCACATTATTCCAGCCACATGGTGCTGTGCTGTGTCCCTCCTCTAGAGGGCAGTATCATAGACTTCCTGTTGTAGAATGGAGACCGGGCCTGGACCTGGGACCAAGTTGGAGGCAAATGCAGGGGGGTGTGGATGATCCCACACGGGGTCTTTTAAGGAAGGGGGTATGGATGGTAAGGGGGGGCCTGAGACTAGAGGGCTCTGGCCTCTTAACTGCTCCCTGACTTCCTGCTCCAGACAAGGAGGCACAATGAGCTGATCCTCGGGGTCCTGCTGTGCTGGGGCAGTGAAGTAGCCAGATTTCTTCTTCGGAGCCTCCAGCGCCACCTCAATGAGATTATGACTGTCCTCGGGGGCTACAACGGAGCCATTGGACAGCTTCTTCCCAAACAGGCTGGACGTAGAAGGAGACTTTTTGAGGTCTGCAATCTCTCTCCCACATACAGCCAGCAGGCAGCCGTTTGTAGCAGAGACCACCACGCTGTTCTGTCTGCGCATTTTGCCATTGGGATAGTCGGAGCCTTGCTTTTCAAGGTCCAAGTCTTTGGACCGTAGTTGGAAAGCACAACAGTGAATGTCTACCTCCACTTCTAACTTGCTGCCATTGGAGATCACACCCTCAAGCGGAGCTTCATCATCACTGTCCAAGCCGTTGTCGGAGTGGTTACTCGAGAACGTAGCACAGGAGGGCTGCCGCTGGAATAGGCCTAGGTGGGGTCCTGCCCCAACTGAGCCTGGTACCATGATCCCACACAGTGTAGTAGCAGGGTGTAGGCTACAGCGCCTCTCTGGGCGGGATGCGGGGCCAGAGGATGGGTGCTCGTCTGAAGCGGTGGACCCCGCCTCGCTGCCCACCTCTGAGGCGGATGTCTCACTGTTGAACTCGGAGACAAGACCACTGCTGGATGAAAGGGGGGCTGGGTCACTGGGGCCTGGAGTCACAGTCACAGGCACAGGTATAGGCACAGGGGCGGGAGGGGGACCCCGTGCTTCAGTTGTGGAGACAGGTGGCTCACAGGTACAGCTGTCCTCACCAATATGCAGGGACACCACCGCAGCCTCGATGTTGTCTTTGCAACCATAACTCTGAGCAAGTGAACACAGCTTCTTGGCAGCAGCACGAGGATCCCGCACAGACTGTACCGTGCACACGGCTTCCTGGTAGGAGACTCGTTCAAACAGCGCACGATTCCCCAGGATCAAGAACTCATCCCGGGAACACAGGGGCTCAGTGTGCACCCAGGGCTTTGGTACCACCCAGGGAGACAGATAAGAGCAGCCCAGCAGGCGAGAGCAGCATGTCACTCCACTCACTTTGTTATCCTAGAAAACAGAATTGCATTTGACTGTATAGCTTCGGGGGGGGGGACTGAATATGCTGCTGCACATGAGGAATGGGACAATATAGGATTTTATCGTAGACCACGATCAAAAACATGATAAGTTGATTATGGTGAATTTCCATAATCGTGAATATCCTCACATGAGTTACTTCAAAAACCTGCCTAGCGCTCTATTATGATCAAGAAGTGAATAATAGAGCGTGATTTAAAAAATACAGGAATTATCGTGTAAGAAGGAACAGACTCACCAAATTTGTATTTATCCTTTATTATGATTTATAATATCCTTATTTAAGATAGAAGACGTTTGATTAGTTGTGTACTGAAGATGTGTGTCCTATCTGTGATACAAATATTAGTTTCTTAACAAATATTTGTTTGTATGTTTTAGTGCTATTTTAAAGCATATTTTGGGGATAATATCGTGAATCGCATTTATTTTTGCCAGGATAATCGTGACATGAAATGTTCATATTGTCCCATGCCTACTGCACAATAACAGTAGATCAGAAGTTCTACATAATGGCTCTAGTGTAAAAACAGGAACCCAACATACGTAGCTGTGCGTTACCTCGGTAATAATGGCTTTACTGAGTTTGACTCTCTCCATCTCCTCAGTGCAGTTCTCCAAGCTGTACACCTTAGAGAGAGGTACAGGTCGGCCATCCCGGCACAACACTGCCTGGCAAGTGCCCACATTGGCCACGGTGAGGCTGAAGTGGCCTCCTGGATCTGAAGGCTCATGGTGAATATAACACAGCAAGGCAGAAGCACCCAGCTTCTGGCCTGCCATTCCTAGTTTCCTGTCAAATACAAAAACAAAACAAAGCTGCTGACAAACTCTTAAGGTCTCTGGTTGGAGTCTACAAAACTGCACTAAGAGTGCAATTATCTGTTATGTTTAGTTAGACGGACATTTAAAAAATCTATCTTACCTGTGTGAGGTGAGGAAAGTGTTGCACATATACACATTGTCAATATTGGAGTGCTGCAGTTCCTCGCACAGCACATCTCCCATGGTGCACTGCAGCAGCCGAGGCACTTCCTCATTGCGATCTCCGTCAAAGATGCCATAACATGCTTCCACACCATCTCCAAACCGGTCTACAGCCAGCACAGACACACACAACCTGTCCCAAACAAAAGATCTACGTTAACAAGCAGATGACTCAGCACCTCCCATAATGAGGTAAACCTCATACATACTGCAGCGCCATGTCAAGGAGTGACAGCTGATATAATGCACTGCTGTTTGGGCCCCTGTGGTGGAGGAGCAGTCAGCCCTACTAGCTCTCAACACTGATGCACTTAACATTGTTACAGATAATAAATCCAACTGAATTATTAGGCTCTACTGCACCAGCTTCTCCTAAAAAGAAGACCGCACTGATTCCAGTGCTGGGCGTGTGTCAATGATTCAGATATTGACTCAGTAGTAGACACCTGCTCTGTGCTTGTACAGCAACATGCAAACAGACAGATAACCAGTCAAATCCAAAACAAGACTTCTGATGCTGTGCTTGACAGCAGAGGACACAAGGTGAATCCACTTCATATAGACTAGAAAGACTTATCAATAATCAACAGACTTGTTTACACAATGAGTACTCGTGCAGTTTCATTTCATTTACTTGTATATGAAGATTCAGATTGATACCGTCTGCAAGTTGAGGAAAATTAGGTTCTTTATTTTCACAAAAAACCCCAAAGAAAACACTCAGCAAAGCACACAAAGCAGTACTCACTTGTTCCTTTGGCCGCTCATTTCAGAGTAACCGTGTTTCCATGGAGTGGAGGCACTCTGTGAGTCTGCTGCTGTTGTGCCGGATTTCTGGTCTAATTTCAAGGTGGTGATGTGACTAAAAAAGGAGAAAGAATTGAAGAAGAAGGTATACTTACTGTACCATTTCCTCACACAGCTACATTATATTCTTATAAGTTTCACATATGAACGCTGCCATATTCCTCCAGTATTTGTCCAGATAACTACAGAATCTAAAGCCATGGTGTAGGTGCTTATATGAAACTGCTCTGGGTTTTATGACTCACCTGAAGAGGTTGAGAGTTTTGTGTTCCAGCATCAGGCTGCTGTTGCCTGTCAGGTCCAGCTCCTGCAAAGTGGCAGGCAGCGAGTCGGGCAGCTGGATCTCAGTCAGCTCATTACAGCTTAGATCTACAAGCTACAAACGTACAAAACACACATGAGCTGACACAGGCTGAACATATTGGTACACACAAATAAAACCAGAAGGAGTCTGACCTTGATCTCAGGCAGGTTGAGGATCTCTGGGAAGACAGTAATGTGGTTGGAGTGTGCTATGAGGGTGTGCAGTCTCTTACAGCTGGACACAGTGGAGGGGATAGTCTTTAGCTTGTTGCCACTTAGATTTAGCTCTTCCAGCAGTTCCAGTTTACTCAGTTTACTAAAGACGCACAAACATCACAGTGAAATAATCCAGTGAGCTAAACAAGTAGAATACAAAATATTATTTAAAATGATTGACATGAAAGCAGAGATGCACTGATCGTTGGTGTGGAGGTTCTTCAGCGGGAGCACATTAGGTGTTTTGTTATATAGATACGTTTTTTCTTCTGGGAAAGTAAAACATGTTAAATAAAGAGGGACGTACTGCAATTCATTCTCATTTGGATTTTATTTGTCCACTTTTATTTTGAGATTAGTTTGAGTGAGAGTGAGAGAAGTTGGTAGAAGTGTTGGTACTTGGTGCAGTTTGGGGAAGAATGTAACTTATTAAATAATGTTTTATTATCGACATACAATTTAATTGAAATTGTACATGAAAGAAAAGTTACAAAAATGTGTATGCTGTCAATTTTAGTTCTTGAAAAGAAAACGGAATCGGCATGTCCGACTTTTAAACATTCGCAATCAGCCAATTGCAATCGGTGCATCTCTACATGAAAGCCAAGGTAACACACCTGGCAGGGAAGGAGAGCAACTGGTTGTAGGCAATGTGAAGGACCCGCAGGTTCTGGTGTCCAACCAACAGAGCACCGCAGTTCTCATTCAGGTTGTTTCCCGTCAGGTAGAGCTCCTGGAGTGTGCTGAGGCTCTCCTCTGATGGGCTGCTGGGAGGGATACTGTCCAGGGCATTGGCTGACACATTTAAGTATTTTAGGCTGTGAGGGAAGACAAATAAAAAGAGCAGATACATTAGTTTGAAAAGGACGATGCAAATATCCACCCTGTCCATTATTTTACATCCATGTTTCCAAGTTATCACCCGATCCTGTCTCATTTACAATGGCTTTGGAGAAGCTAAACATTTGAGTTGCCTGAGCCGAGGCATCAATGTTATGAAGGGATATTTATGTCCAGGGTTTCAGGGAAATATACATCTTTTTTTACAAAATAATACAAATAATGTCATCAAACGTAACATCCTGATTTCACGCTGTCTGTACAAATTAGGAACCCTTTCCCCTCCCTATAATGTAATGACTAAGAGCATGCAACATCCAATTTACATATCAGTAAGCAAAAAGTATTTCTAATTAAGATGATATTGATTAAAGTAGTATATAGCAGCATGCTTAATATTCCATTATTCTAACAAAAAGTTGCAGCTAAAGTATTAGTAGTTTTATAACAATGTAATGTGCAAGTATGTAAGTGCAAGCCACCTATTATGTTCAGAATATAGGACATACCGTGATTACCGTGTGGATAAATGTAGATTGTTTAAGGTTTTTTTTTTCCTCTCTGTCATTTCCATTCCTGTTCTCATTGTACTGAAGAGGATACTTCTAAACACAGACCATTAATTCATCCCTGCGAGTGGAGCATTGATTTACATACTGTTGAACCTGCGCCGAGAGGAGGGACAGGAACTTGAGCTGGTTCTTATGTAATTGATGTTGTTAAGGCATTCCGTGCGTATCATATACTGAACAGTAATAAAACCCTGTCCTTCTGACATGAGGGAGTGACACTGTTGTTTTTAAACAGAGTCAGACATTATTAAAGTGCAATGATATCTCTTCAGCCCACAAACATTTCAACACTGTTGACACCTCACTGGCTTTGTAACCTTTACTCACAAACTTATCTACATAGTTTCTATAGACATATATCGTTTCCATCAGTCCTGCGTGTAACTACTTTCCCGTGTAAGCTGTGCAGCTCTTAGACTACATATCAGGAAACCCATCATGCACAAAGCAGTCACTGCCATTACGTCTCAGCATTACAGACAGTAAAGTACATTAAGGCATTTGAGCTGCTAATGGGTGTTAAGTGATTTACCACACAGGAAATAGGAGGGCAAATTAAGCTCCAGTAACATTGTGAAATGCTCCATTGATCTTGACCACAAAATCTCTACATACAATCTATACTTCTTCCCCCAAACAATGAGCTGTGATACAATAACTGTCAATTGCAACCAAACAGGTAACACACTGCAGGTAAACGTTTCAAAGCAGAGGAAACAGCTGCTGAAGGACTTAAGTAATAGCATAAATAGTGTTGAGGACAGAATGAAAAAGGAAACAGAAAGATCCATATAGAAGTGAGGGTTAAGAGACTCACTTTAAGGCCTTGGAAAAGAGATTCTCAGGGAGCTCGGCTAGCTTGTTATGCTGAAGGTCTAGGGCTTCCAGAGGGATGTGGTCAAGTAGGTCAGGCACTCTCTGTAAACGATTGTTTCCCGCCAGCAGCTTTCTCAAACTCAAGCTGTTGAGCAGTCTGTCGGAGGCCAGAAGAGACATTAGAGCCAGATAAGGACAAGAAAAAAAAGAACAAACCGACAAAAAGGCAACAAACCAAAGAACATGGTCTCTCTGTGCTGACTTGACTACTGGCTGGGGGGAGTTGTGAGAGAATGGCATCCCATGCTAACTAATCCACCAATGACCTTTTCCGCTTGGCTGCCTAAACAGCGGCTTTTTATTCCCTCCTGAAACATCACAGAAGTCATAAGTGGGTACAGTGGATGGAGGAATATTATCTCATTTGCAAAAGCTTTTATGATGTCTCATTCAAATGCAAATGCCTGGGATGAGTGTTGAGGGCTGGCAGCGAAAAATGGGCAAGCATTATTTTACAGTTGCAACCAAACGACACAGATACTGTCTTACACAACGAGACTGATACCAGCTGTTATTTCTGCCTTGTTCTTTCCATGGTTCCACTACTCTAACAAATGCTTAAGAGATAGACATCATGACAAGCCGTTTGTCAATAGATTGAGCAGTTAAAAAGCATGACCATGTGTAATGTGACCCGTGATCTTCTAATTATGGACACAATAGCCATCTGTTTATTATAAGAGGCTGAATTCATTCAAATGATGCAACATAAAAGATAAAGTTTCAGCAGAAAAGGTTCAGGGTTAGTGACAGAATAAGTTCAGCAACCTGGAAGGGAGCTCCGACAGCAAGTTGTGCGTGACGTCCAGCATCTCAACTTTTCTGCAGTCACACACCCAGTCCGGAAGGTACTCCAAAAGGTTCCTGTCTCAACACACACACAGTCACACACATAGAAAGACACACACACAAACAGTCAAACTGAGCGCATTTTGCTTTTAATAGTACAGATGAGTAAACAGTTTCGAAGCTGTGGTAAACAGGAGGTCGAAATAAAGTCCTCGAGGGTTATTTAAGCGTGAAAAATATCTCTATCTGCATTTGAATAACACAGTTTGTGTCCACAGTCAGTAATTGAGGTTGACTAGAAAAAATAAATGTTACAGATGTGTCTTACACAGGCTGGTAAACACAAAATAGCTTATTTAACCCCTGACATACCGTAACGTTTACTGTGCATAATCAGGCCTACAACCAGAGTAAAATATTATGGGTGTGAGGTTCGCTACCTTAAAATAGGATGCTTCTTTCAAATGTTCATACAGTCTGAAAGGCAGACAAGTATCCATACAGGCAAAGTCAATCTAGCATTAAAAATAATGTTTTTGGTGATCTTTGCATTTGTTTAGCATATTTGCCTCATCAATACATACCAGCTTCTCTGGATGGATTCCACAGAATATTTGCTTCGGTTTGGTATTGATTATCCAATTCAGTATTACAATTCATTTACACAAACACTAGAATAATGAGCATTAAGTTAAAGATACTTTTCTTTAGACTGTGGCTATTTCTTATTCTCAGCCAGAACTCACTGTGATAGGTCCATGTGCGTCAGCTGGTTAGGGACTGGATAGATGTTGACTGTTGTAAGGTCTGTGGGCAGATAAAAGCAGCAATCAGCAGCTGAACATCTGGCCTGTTCATATGTGTGTTTATAAGATGAATGTATCACTAGGGACAAGAGCCTGAACATACAAATAGGCAGTGATGCAATAATAGCAGCCAGTTGACGCTCTGTTTGACTCACGGTTGCTGCTGGCATGAAGCATGCGCAGTGTGAAACCGCTGAGTGTGAGTGTCCCCAGCTGGTTGTGCTCGCAGTGCAGAGTCTCCAGGTTGCAGATGGAGCTCAGGTCTAGTGAGTCCAAGCAATTGTCCCGTAAGTCCAGCTGGGTCACCTGGCTCACTGCCTCGAGACTCTCACTTTTCACCCAGTGCAGCCCATTCAATCTGCATTTAACAGAGAGCACAAAAAATAAAATATCACTGGTTGTTCCTACAGGAGCAGAAGCGTTTTATGTGCGATTAAATAAAACTCTGAATACGGTGAAGAAACTCTTAAACATTTTATTAGTTGTATGGTATTTAGCTGTGGCTTTTTAGTTTACAGTGACAGATCATCCATACGTTACTGGGAGAATGTCTATTCTAACTATTGTGGAATATAGAAATTAGTAATAGTATTAAACTTAAGAAAGGTTTCACCTTTAGCCAGAATACAGCTTCCTATAATCTTATATTGTGAGCGGCATGCGAAGAAAATGTACAAATATTGTAGCATTCTTTTAGGTCAATCAATGTGAATTTGAAAATGATAGATAAAACACATCAATCCCTCAGGTTTTATACACACTGGCACCACCTCTCCCTTCGTTTCACTGGGGGACAACTTCTATTAGCTTTTTTGTCAGACTTGTCTACCCATGTTCTTACATTTTAAAACAAAGTGGACAAAAAGTAAAGAAATCCTGAGTTCATGACTGTCAGGTAAGGCACTGTGCAGATATCCAGGCTCTACCTGACTCCATCCATCCTGTTAATAAACAACAATTCCTCTTTTTTTACGAGAGCTACCATCAAACACAGATGCACCTTGCTCTCATAAATATGGTCTGCCATTGCCAAACCGCAACTTAACTTCCATGGGTGAATTATTAGCTGGCTGGCTTTGGGTGGGGCAGCGGTTGCTGGTTGGATCCTCAAGGCGTGTAGGAAAGTTAATGAGTAGAGCTTTCTGATCCCTCATTACCCACCACATAGGTTCCCTTGAGCAAGACACTTAACCCCCAGCTGTTCCTGTGGAGCTGCGCAACACATACTGAATGTGTGACTGTAGTTCTAGGCAGCTCCCAGGTGTGAAGCAGGGCAGTGCAGAAAAACAACAACATTTGTGCTCAGCAAAGCTGGCATCTATAAATACATGTTTAATAAATAAAGGTAAGAATTAGAGGGGTAGAGAGGGAAGGAGGAATGGCTCAGACTAATGTTTGTGTCAATGCCGGAGGAATAAAAAAACATATTCACTGAATGATTGACTGATGATTTTTGGGGGTCCCCTTCACATTACATATTACATTTCCCATATTGATACAACAGAGAAAGAAGAGAGGGAAGACAGACATTAAGGAAGTGAAGAGGCTGAGAGCTGTTTATTCCCCGGCCGGCCTCTTACCGGAGGTCGATGTTTTTCAGGTGGCTCATTCTGGCCAGAGTACACAACTCCAGACTCTCCACTCTGTTCCCAGCCATGGCCAGCTTGTCCACTGCACTCAGCCTCTCCAGAACAGCAGGGATGTGAGAGAAGTTGTTGAAGGAGAGTCCCAGGCCGTTCAGCTGGGACAGGCCACCCAGCTCTTCAGGCAGGGAGCTGAGGTGGTTTCCATCCAAAGACAGCGTCTGCAGGCTACAATACGGAGAAGAGATGTTTTACTGTGGTCAAATCAACTGCCGGTGTCCATTTGTAGTCATCTAGCCATTGTTTCCAGAGCAGCTCCCTACATTAAGCAGGTTGAAAGGATAAACACAACCTTATTTAGCTTCTTGACTTAATCTGTTTGCATAACAAAATATTTTAGCTCACTGAATCCATTAAAACCTCAATCCAGATTTTATAAGAACATTATCTAATGGCTGGAGAACATAATTATGTGCACAAACAAAAGTGCAAAGCACAACTATTTTTGACACATGCCACGAAAACATGATGTTTCAGAGAATACACTTTTCTTATTTCTGATTGAATAATAATGATATCCATCTCAGCTGAAGTATAGGGCAACACATTGTGTTTTCTGTTTTGTTTATTTCTTTTCATTGTTGTTTCTCTGTATATCTATAAATGCATCTATCTACAAACTTAGAAATTCACCTTAAAAATCGACTTACATGTGCTATACTGTACATAAGATACCAGACAAGATAGGGAAATAATTCATGTTTGTGACTATATCAACTGTTTGGTGCTTTTTCTCACATACACATTGTTGTCTCCTTTACAGTAGACCTAAATTACAATTTGTGCAGGACTTCACTGTGCGGTTGTTTTGGGGATTTACTTTTTATGTGCTGCTGCAATAACCTTGTGCAGTTCAATTATAATTGTGTGTTTACTGTTTGTTCATGCATATCCTGACTATTGTATTTAATGTATAATAATAATATTAACAACAATAATAACAATGAATTTATTAATGACATAAAAAAGGTCCATAACAAGCAAAAATAAAAACAGACAATATATACAAAAATACAATAAAATACAGCAATAATAAGTTAAAAACAGTTTGTTCTGTGTGTATTGTATGTATTTAGTGTACGTATATGTGTGCCACACCTTTGAAGGTTGCCTATCTGTACAGGGACCGTGTGCAGACTATTACAGGAGAGGTTGAGTTCCGTCAGGGTGAGGATCTCACACACACATTCAGGGAACACACCCAGACGGTTGTGAGACAAGTTCAGGCTCTTCAGCTGAGAAAACCTAAAATAAAAAAAACAACAGCATGGAGGACCTTGCTTACCTTATTCATTGTGACATCATGATAACAGATGTGCTGTTAAAGTGGGTGAACACTGTGTGATGTGCCTGGATGTGTCTCCACCCACTGTTTGCAAATATTTTATTATGATCTAGGACTGTTCCCGTACCAGAGAAGAGGCACAAACATCAATCATAGGCTGCAGTCTAAACTAAGAGGGACATAAGTTAGTTTGTGTTTGTTGTTGCTTTCATCTGGGTAACAGGAGGTAACTGTGATGTAGAGGAAGAGCAGTGAAAAAACAGCAAGATTCATTGACACAGAAGATCATCAGCATATTAGCTGGCCTGCTGTGGTCCACATTTTCAGTGCACCTTCTTGTTTGCAAGCTACTTGTTGTGCCTCGAGAGAATGCAGTGGACACGGAATGTGAATGAAAAGAACATAAATGTTACGAACTAACTTAACAGCTGAGGCTGAACACCAATCTTTGAAATCTGAACACTGAAATTAGATACTGTAGATTCATTCCCCACAAGTTCACTGTGGGAGTTTTATGCTCTGTGCTTCAGGCTTGCACCATGTTATTAAGGCGGCTTTGAAAGCAGCTGGGAAAACCAGTCAGTGTCTCTGCAGGCAAGAAGGGGAAAAGTATTTAAATCACATCCCAGTATTACCGGTGTATGATTTTTTTTTACCAGATTTAGATTGGCCAGTCATACAATGTCTACTACATTTGATGAAGATAGTTTGAAGTGTGTGTTTGTCCATTCATGAAATGAGTTGCCGCGGTCTCCTCCTAAGGTGGCTGTTACAAATAGAAATACATCACAGGCATCAATTCTGATGTGTGAGTGTAGTGTACACATTTGTAACATGTGTCTAAGAGACTGGGGCTGAGATGAATGAAGTGGTGCCATGCAGGTGCACAGTCAGATCTTCCATATTAACTCCACCTTCTTCTTGTTCCCCAAGGTGCCGTGAGTCACAATACTGGTCGGAGTGCAGACTATTTCCTTTTATCCCTGATGCATCCTCTTTCTAAATTTACAACAAAAAGGCTGCAACAGCACAAGATGCACAGAGAAAAAATAAATGCACACAAGTATTATCTCCTGTGCTCGAAACAAAAATGCAGTCGAGATTCTTTGTTGTGCAGAAACGTATTTCAGCAAGGCAGACACTTTTTCACCGCAAGGTCACGATCCCACCTAAAGAACGGCCTCCTACATACAACAATCAAATGTTTGTGTGAAAGTCTTCAGGTTAAGAATGAATGATTACCTGGGGAGGTTGAGCAGGCCTCCAGGCCCCTGAATGCTCATGAAGTTGTGTCTTAGGTTAAGGTGGGTGATATCCTGACTGTAAAATAGATATTCAGGCACTGCTTCCAGACTGTAGCAGGACAGGTCCACCAGGCTGACTGTCTGGGCCACCACCTACACACACACAACACACAACACACAACACACAACACACAACACACACACACACACACACACACACACACACACACACACACACAAAAAGAAAGTGCTTAAAGCATTACTGTTTTCTGTTTGCCGTGTCTGCATCACTTCTTCAATATAACAACAAGTAGCTCATACAGTAGCTAACCTGAAACATGATGCCAAACAAAAAAGCTTTGCCACACGGGCTAACTTAGATGGTAAATTGGTTTTACATGTACGTTATTCTCATGTGACATTGATAGCCTTATGATATTGGACTAATTCCAGTGTTTTCCCTATCAGCACCAACCAAATCCAATCAAGCAGACCAGTAATCTCCCTTTCCCCATTACATCAAGACAATAGAACTCATTTCCTACTTGCAGCCTTGCAATCCTAAGAGCATTTGAGCAACACAATGAGGCGGCGACCACACTAACACGACACATCTTGAGGTGAACTCCAACTGCAAATAGAGCCAACAGAAGGCTCCACTATTTAAAGAGGTTTTACCTTAAGTGAGCTGGGACAACAGACAGTGGAAGCAACTACATCGGCCTCTGATTATGCAAGCAGCCAGCTGACTTGCCAAGACATTACTTCAGACAAACAATGCCCCAGTTTCCAGTTCAATGAAGTTTATCTTCCAGGGTAACACAGTCATCATGAATTAATATAATATATTATAATGTGTAGACGAACACTGAGTTGCCAGTTTATTAGGTACATCTATTTAAAACTAATGGTGTCTGATTCAACTGCCCTGCAACAAATCCTACCTTCATGAAGGTTATAATGTTTAGTCTTTGCTGAGGTGTCGATTCTACTTTATGGTCATTTTGAAGGCTATAGTTTGTGAGAATGAATGTGAGACAAAACAATGTCCTCATAAGTAGCAAAATGAACGTGTGTGATTGCTTCTAAATGTGTGATTTTGTGCTTATTTTAGGATAGTTCAAATCTCAGTCCACTCTCACTGCTGTTACAGTGCAGTTACACACATTTTCTCACATTTCTTGTACAAAATGTAGCTGCACAGACCCTCCATCATCACAGAGAGGATTGTTTACAGGCCAGCCATTATTGCAGGCTACCCAGCAGTGCTCGCCCAGTCCAGTCTGAGGACAGTCTCCTCCATTAACTACAGGGCTGCACACTGTGCAGCAACCCAGAAAATGGGACGGCTGCTCAGCAGAGCGTGACATCACGTCACTGCTTTTAGAGATGACAAAGACAAAACTGCTCATCTCCCACAGAACTACTCATCTGCCAGCCACTTTACAAAAACAACTCCTCTTTAAAAAAAAAAAGAGTAATTAAATGATGTGAGAGTGGGGCGATGGACACAGATTGACAGAGAAGAATTGAAGAGGAGTAAAAAATAAAATAAAACAGTTTTGCTGTTTTACACGGTTTGCATAGTAATTAAACATTGTGACTGTGAAACGCTGTGAAGCAATGGTGTGGAGGAAGAAGACAAGGAAAAGAGACACTGAAAGGAGACGGCTGTTTTGGAAGAGAATAAGACCTCATAGCATGAAAGGAGGTACAGTGGTTTTAAGCAGCTACTGTGGTCCTCTGAGTCCTTGATTAATAAGTCCCTACACAACGATTTAATTATAAATACATGCAATCATGGTGCACAATTTACTTATTTGTCCACCGGCCAAATGGCGAGTGAATGTTCAAATTTTACCAGCCACTCAATAGATTACCCTTGTTGTTGTTTTTTGTATCGTTAGTAATGCCAATCTACTAGCCATTTATATATTCACAACGCAGAATTACCATCATTTAGCTGGTAAATGATGGTAATTGTGCGTCCTGCATGCAATCAGATCATTTCTGATTGAACTGAGAAACCAGGAAACTCTGCTTTTGTGTGGTTAACAAACTTGTCCAACTAGCACAGCTGATCGCAGCTAAACTTCTCACATTTCTAAATGTTCTCGTGTGCCGACTGAAGTGTAACTTGGGTATAAATATATATATATATGTCATCACAGTTTACCATCATATTAAAAATCCTTAAAAACATGTTTACGCCACAGCTCAAGGTCATTTGCCTGCTTATGTCACTTCCTCAGGATTATCTAGTCCAGTCAGGTAGCACTTGAGTGACATCCCCAGTCCTTAGTTGTGACACTTAAAATCTCATGATGCAACTGACAGAAACAAGATGGTGCAGTAGTTGAGCCTCCTCTTTGCAGCTTCTGACTTAAACTGTGCAGGGTGTCCTTATTCTGGTGTGATGAATATGAGCAATAACAGAAAAAACAGAGATAATGAGTTACACAATCAAATGTATACACTAATTAACTGCACACACAATTTTAGCTGATATGTAGTCAGGGCTACGCTTTAATGCAGTTTGTACATTTACAACTAATAAATCACAGGAAATGGTTATTGGCAGAAGATCTTTGTTCTTGTATAAAGAATCCCCACAACATGTATACACTGTGTCAGCAAAAGAGGGCATATACTGCTTAATTAGAATGCCATTAATTACACGTAATAGCTGTTTTTTATTGTATAATTACATAAGACCATTAATTACATATTTGCACAGCAGTCTTAAGTTACTTTTCTCTTCTTGTATAACAGAGTATTCAATTCTGTCCTGCAAGCGCATTTTGCAAGCACAAATGTACTTGCTGGCTCCTTCTCTCGCACACACATGCACAAGCAAACGAACACACACACAATTTTTTTCCGATTTAGGCAATGTAGCATAAACACTGGCCCAAATTCACCAAAAACATTCATCCGTCAACATCACCATCCGTCTCCATAGAAGCCTTTCGTCTGAGTCTCAGCCCTAAGTACAGTGCACTAACAGGCTACTCTAACCCAGTAATCCATACCACCATGGTAGAGAGAGAGAGAGATCCTGGACTTAGCATGATTCTGCAACTAATTGGATTTTCTCTCTTTTTTTTCTGTTGGCTTTCTCCTTCCATGGCTAATTGTACACTGGCTCTGCCTCAGTGGAGGCTCTCACAGAGGCTGTTCAGCTCCAGGAAGGAGCTGCAGTACAATAGCTATTAATTAGGATATTAGAGACAAATCAAGCTGAGCAGAACAGAAACAATTACATTTTTGAAGAACAGCTGTGACAACCTGGCAAGATTCTCCAAAAGACGCACAGTATACAACACAAGTACAAAACGGTGTTTTGATCATATAGCATCCTCTACTCCACAGTGACTTGTATAACAAAACCTCTACTGGTGCAAACCTTTGTGATGTATACAAATGCCATAGAAGTGCCCTCTGATAGAAGTAAAAAAGATAAACTATGTGAATAGAGTTATGTTATTCAATCAATGCCAGACACTGCTGAAAGTCTGCCTCTGTGGAGCCAATCAGACGCATTCAGTGAGGCGGTTTCTGATTGGACGACTCAACAGGCAGAAGGAAACTGTAGTCCCAACATCTAATCTCCGATTTAAGTACAAGCCCAGAGGGACAAACTGGAAACAAACAAACTGCTGCTGCTGAGAGAAAACATAGGAGACACATATTGTGTCTTGCACACACAGTAACACAGACTGTTTGTCTCTAACTTACTTTTGATGCCTGCCGATGCCATCGCTGGTAGTCTGCGAGTGTGTCAAAGTTGACAAAGTATGTCTGGGCCTGTGATCCGGCCGAGCTGAACATCAGACAGTGCTGCCTCCGCTTCACCTCCTCCACCTCAATACAAAGACAATACACAGATACGATGAGGAGGAACACTGGGAGAGAAAACACAAACGGAAAATGATGATTATCATTACTCATTATTGCAATGATATTGGTTAAAGAATAACTCAACTTCCAGTCATCTTAACACAGTTATATATCAGTCAGTGTTGTTCATCTTACTGTTCTTCTGTGATGTATTACCTAGATGTGCTAAAGGACCTTTTGCTGTGTAAGCTGGAGAGAGTGAGGACATTAGTAAAAGCATTAAAACTAATAGATTGTGAATTCGCAACTGAAGTTTACCACTAAAAATCACATCAGTACAGAAATGTAAGCTCCATCTTTTTTCCCATAATAATTTCATTGTTAAGTGAAAATGTTGCCTTCATTTGACAGTTAATACAAAATGAGAGGAAATAGGGTGCCTGAGAGGGATCGTGTCTGAACATAAACTAGGAGAGTTGCAGTTATATAGGCTGTACACACATACTAGGCTTTATTGGTTTCCTGTCTGTAGTTCAAGTTAAACCTAAACCAGCTGCTCTATTTTCTTTAATTGTATATATTCCGTGGCCTACATAGCAGACAGTTGAGATGCAGTGCTTTAGACGATAGAGTCTGCGTACAGTGATGTGTCATCTTTAAAACTGATCAGCTTTGTCCAGCCGTCCAACCCAGCTGTGTTGTTACAGTGTATCTACACTCAGCCTGGAGTATGGGCTCAACCCAGGCACAGCGAAAGGTTAACACCCCTTCAGTTTATCTGATCTCCAAACACTGAACTCCCACCTTTCCTCCCACCAGGGGCAGGATGTGCATCTTTCCAGTCAGGCTGTCTTTGACGGAGGCCACGATTAGACAGGTGCCACAGAGGATGACCTGCCGCTCTGCCCACTTGTGCAGCTGCGACTTGCCCTTCCTGACGCTGAACACGCCTTTCAGCAGGGTGCGCTCCTGCTGGTCTGCATTGGAGGCTGGACGCTCTGGAGGGAAAATCCCACACACAGAGGTTAGTGTAGATCTACAGACATCGATCTAATCCACAAGAACCCCCCAAGCCTCCTGTGATAAACAAATTCAGTTAATTAATAGCAAATGTTCTGCAGATACACACATAGGATGGAAGATTCCAGAAAATGAAGTCATACAGATACTCACAGGTCATCATGATATCACATATATATTAGTCAGCTCCTTCGATTAATAATTCCAGGAACTGATCTTACATCAGCTTTCAGGATGAACACTGCCCTATTATGTCATATACTGTCCATCTGGATAGATCTCACTGCACGATAATAATTGAACTTAGAGTAAGGGGAAGAAAGTTTCTCCATTAAACTCCATTATTATATATAACTATTCAATTAAGGAGGTTCTTGCTACGAATGGACCCAATGCAAAAGCCCATACTTTGTTGGGAACTGTGGGATAGGTTGTATTCAAACTTACTTTTCTCTCTGGCTGTACCACTACTCATTTGTGTTTATGTTGTCATGTGTTGCACATAGATACACAATGCCTACTGAGCGGTGGGAAAGAGACAGGGTATATAGTAAGGCATGAGTCTTCAACAATGGGTCCCCAGAGTTACTGAAGGGGGGCCGCCAAAATATTGTTTAATAATGTCTTGAAGGTTTTTTGCATTTTTTCCAAAATTAAAACATGTCTGAAAATGTACATGTTAGTGTAACTGTTACCCATAAATCCTCATGCAATCACGTGAGCTAGCTAACCTGTGCTAAATCACTGTGTGGCGCCTGTCCACGATGGCAAACAAGTGGCTATGTATTTCTATCTTAATCTATCTTAATAGCTTAGTATTGTATGCACCACAAAAAGGTTTATACATGGCACTTTAGGCCGCCCTAGGTTAAATAAAGCAAAAATATAGCTTGGTTTCATGTCCAGTTTGGCAGTACCAGTCAGATTTTCAGTCAGGTTGGGTCTTGAAGACGTGGGTGAGGCCAGGTGTCAGTAAAGGTCTAAACAGACGTCTAATGAAAGATGCATCTAAATTAAAGATGCAGATACGGGCCAGGTTCAGGTCTCACTTGGAAGCCAACTCTCAATTTATCCTTGCAATTAAGGATCCAAGCTCTTCTCTTTTTCCTCTTTCAAATAAGTCCTCCTCCATCTTTTATAGCTCAAACTTGGATCTGTTACATCAACACGTCACAACACATTGGAGCTAAAGTGCACTGCAGGTAAATTGTCAAGGTGTCCTGTGAAAGTTGTATGAATATGTATCTATGTACCTATCTATCTCTCTATCCCTTCCTCCTTTCTTTCTCTCACTCTATTGCCATCCTAACCTAGCAGAAGTATCAGTCATATTGATGAATGAGTCAGGGTTTTGTCACATTAAGTTTCACTCTTTTCAATTAACTGTGCCAACTTGCACAGCAGGCAGCTTTAGCTGGCCAATGCTGAAGGACACATCAGACAGCAGGGATGTTGTCTCTGCCAAGCGTCAAGTACACTCAGGTTAATGGCAGGTCAAAAAAGCACAGAGGAGACACTGCCACAGCCTCTTGTCCTCTGTTGTTCAAATTTCCTCAAACCAACTTATGCTGCCTCCCACTCAGAGGCTCTCATTGGCAATCTGCTCTCTCTCTCCCTCTCTCCCTCTCTCCCTCGTTCTGTATGACTCGCTCTTCCTCTCCACCTTCCCTTTCCCTTCACAAGGGCATCCAAATAAAATGAAAGGCTGCTCATGTTTTTCTTCGCCAGAGAAACTGATAATGAACCAGCCAAGTGCTTCTGACAACAAATTGGCTGGCGGGCAGATCAATAGCAGTGACTGATCATTGGGAGTCCCCTCACTCAAAGAGAAAATTAGAGACATAATCTCACAGGGTCAACGATGGGTATTATGGACTTTTGTGAAAGGGGGGAAACACCTGGACATGGAGCTGGATATCGAACCACAGCGTTTCTTTGGTACGCACCGTAATGTGTCTGAAGCACATAATGTTGAAAGGCGGCATTAAATGTTTGCTTAGATTCTTACGCTTCTTTACTTACTCTTTGACGAGACACTGAATTTAAATCCTAGTTTTAGTTTGTATTGTATTGAGACAGAGCTTTTGTGTGGGTTATTGTGTCAAGGCTATTTAAAAAAGGATTTAATTTAATTTAATTTAATTAAGTTGAGTTTCTTTTCAAAAGAGTTTTGTTGGAAGATGTGTTTATATTCCTCCAAGAAAGGTATCGTTTTGATATAGGTACCGAAACATTTAAAACAATACCCAAGCCTACTGGACTTTTAGAAAGGAACATTATTTCTGTGACATTGCAATTTCCTGTGTATTACAGTAAGGAGACAAGAAATCAATATCATTGACTGACGCTTAAATCCATGCAAGGAATCCACACACAAATCGCTTCTCTATATGTCAAATACTAAAAGAAACATGCTATCAGATACTTCATGAGAGTATTTGTAATAGTAGTTTACTGTCAACATCCCAGCTTTTCAAGAATTTAGCTGACAATGGAAAGACTAAGTTAGAATAAGCCAAAAATAATATATTCATTAAAACAAGTAATGAAGCAAAACACTGCAGTGTACACATCAATATACTCATCATCACGCACCCACTCGCTACAAACTGACACAGGTTGACAAGATGCTCTCACTGGCTTCACAGTATATCAACAGAAACAAGCACACTTATCTCTGATTTGCTGGCAGGGGGCTACACTCTTACGAGCACTGCCTGCATGATGCTAACACGCAGTCTGGTCTAACTTATCAATGCTCTGAAGAAATCCTAAACAAACCTAAAACCAAAAGATTTCCAAAGTGACCTTCCATGAGTAATATCTTAATCTACTAGCTACAATCTCCTGTACTTTTGTCCTTCTTTAATATCATACTACATTTGAATTAAAATGTTATACATTATTATACATTAAAGCTTTTCTGGTTTTGAATGACACTGGTCATCTAAACAAAAACTGATATGAGGCAGAACACCAATTATTTGCACTTCTGTGTGAAAATTAGATTAGAACTACAGCACCAGAGACTCACAGCAAGGAGAAGCACCTTTGGTTGTAGCGCGTTGGTAGCCGAATGGTTAGAGTGCATGCCATCTGGATTTGATTCTAACATTTGGACCTTTGTTGCATGTCATATCCCCCCCCCACCCCTTTTCTACACTGTCCTCTGTCAAATAAAGGAAAAAATGCCAAACAAAAGAATCTTTAAAAAAGACAAAGGAAAAGGAGGCTCACTATTTTGATCATCGATTGATTGTTTGAGCCATTTATAAAGCTTAAATTTCGTTCTTGCAATTTTCAGATGTTTAAGTCAAAGAGACCACCAAAATTATCAATAGGAAATATATTACGTCAATTAAATGGGTGAGACAAATACACATACAACATCCATACAATAAATGTACACTTAAAGTCATGGTGTGAGCGTTCAGGCATCCATACATAAACATGCTGCTTTTTGCTCCTCCATATCAATACAACCACCATCTGAAAATCATTGACCTATTTACGCAATATCAAACAAGTCCCAGCCATAAAGAGACAACTTTTTAAACAAACACACACATGTTATCCCTCAAGGTCTGTGGGGCTATTAGTTGCCAGGGAAACAGGTTGTTCACAAAATCAAAGTCCAATCTGAGTTGGTAAACCTCCACACTGTCTCCAGCAACCTCTGGCTGCTCTGTGGAACGCCAGCCAAATGAATCCCATCCCAATGATGACGAATACTTGTGACCATTCCCAGTGGCTCCAGAGGGGTTTGGTGACATGGTCGTAGATGATTTGTAACACTGATTTCTGTTGCAGGATGTTTTTGTCCAAGCTACGGGAGACTGGAGGAGCAAGGCCACAGAGAGGCCACTCTGCCTCCACTAAACTAATCATCAATGTGTCAAGCGGCCTCCTTGGAGTGGCTGCCAAACCACAGGGACAGTGTGACAAGTGACAGATCAGAGAGTCAACTGTATGGCTTCTCGTCTCTCCTCTGTTTATTTCATGTGTGGCTGGGGCCTTCACTCGCCTACAAACACAGTCGTATGGCATGCCAGATGAGCAACGAGGTAACGACAGGTCAGATTCTGCTCCATTATCACTGAAGAATAAAAGTCCCCAGAGAAACACATGGGAAGAGCGATAGAAGGGAAGAGAGAGATCACAGAGGGAAGGGACTGAGAGGGATATGAAAGGTGTAAGATAGGATGTGATTGGGTGGCGAAAAATAAGAGAGGAAGTGAACTGAGAAACTAGAACATGATGGAGGGCTAGAAAAGGATGAGTAAAACTGAAACCATTGTCAAAATAGCTCCTTACAGAAGAATACAATTGGGTAACTGCATGTCTTCATATTTATTACTATACATTTGAACTGATAATATTAATAATGTAACATGTATTCTCAAATATTGGAAATAGAGCAGCAACAATTAGCTGATTATTTGTTAAACAGATTTGCTTGACAGAACATTCAGCAACCTTTTTGAAAATAATATAAAGAAATTGTTTTAGTTCTTTTTTTCTTAACAGAATTGCCATAAATGTGATGGTTCCAGCCTCTCAAATATGAGAATATATAAAATAATGGCTTCCAACAATATCTATAAATCTATCTATAAATAATCTTTGGTTATTTGTCTCAAAAAAACAAGACATGTGATGGCATTACCTTGAGCTCTAGTGTGATGAACATTCACACTGTTTTCAGATGTTTTACAGGCCCAATGATTAATTATATATATATAAAATAATCTGCACATCAACTGATTCTAAAAATTATTATAGTTATTCGAACAGCTGGACGACAGCATACATAATGTATGTTAGCAAATTCACCTTCTCTTTTCCTGTGAGTATTGAAGAATAGTTGGTACCACTCAGACTTTAACCACTGTATCTGTTTTCCTGCAATCCCCTTAAGAATAAATGAATAATGCAAAATGTTCATTTAAAATGATTCATCGTTGTACGACGGATAAGGAAACAGGTGGTTGTTCTTTCTATTTTATGATCAACAGGCATTGTGCAAATGTTCATCTCTTTTGATTAATACTTTTAGTCTGTAGCTCCTGATCTTGCTCTGGAGGCTGTATATAAATGTTTGAAACTGTTTTTAATCACATGATTAAGAGAAACTGTCGAGCACTCAGTTGAACACAATACTCCCTGTATCCCAGAGCTTTTTTTGTCTTGCTCAAGATTGCATAGATTGCGTTAGCATGCAGTAGGGGGTCAGTGGAGGCGGAAACACAGTCTGATTTGACTCAGAACAGCAAGCTCTTTTTGGCAGCAAATTCAAATTCAACCCACCACCCAGATGCCTCCTCTTGGTGGTCTGTGTTTACCTCTATTAAATAAAGAAAAACCTCTTATTTAAACTCTGTGCAAAATTCAATTCTGATATCAAATACAGCAAGCCTGCACTGTGCAGAAAACAGATGCACAGATCAATACTGCTTTCGATTGCAGATTTAAAAAATAAACCATTAATATCGTGGATATTTTTCAGCAGCAGTCTGCAGGTTTCAAATGAGAAACTGAGCTCCATCACAGAAACAGCATGTTACAAGGAGCCGTCAGGAAACCACGGAGAGCCTGCTCTCTGCAGAGCTCTGTTGCTCGGGGCAATTCTGTGGGAACCCGGATCAACAAAGCTTCATTTTTCTCTTAAATCTCCGTCTGACTGCTTCTCCACTCTCTTGTCCCTGTAAACCAATTCTTTGTGCTTGGTTATCCACTGTGATTTCAGCCTTTCTGTTGCCCCAGGACATGATTATTATGACTCAGTGACAAACCACTGGGCCTCAGAGTTTCAGACAATGGTTCACCGTGCATGTCTTCACAGTTTAGGACATCCACAGCCTTCATTTAGGTTTAATTTCCATTAGTAAATCAGCACCAACCTAATCAATAATTTATTAGGCGAGTTCACACTACTCGCAGATGACTTATTTCCTTCTGCTACGACACTGACAGTGGGCCTGATGTGCACAGCAGCTTCAGGTCTCTGAGCTCAAAGATGTAAGACAGAGATCACCCTGGCAGAGGTGGAACAGGGCACAGTGGAGCTTACAGCAGGCTTCGTCTGGGCTGCAGCTGCATGGGCCGACTCAGAGAACCACTGGCCCTCAGGTCTTTGCAGTTGTTTTCACTAGAAAGGTTTTTTATTAAGTCAGCATTTAGAAATGTTTACTCCCCTGTCCATGTTTGTTTTCATCTCATCTGTGCTCACCACAGCAGGAGGGTGTGTGTGTGGGGGGGGGGGAGTTTCCTGAACAAATACATGTTACCTGCTGCATTGCACTTTAAACACTTCAGTGGCTTGAGAGAAAATAAGGCCATAAAATGCAGACGAATGCACAGACGTGTGTCATGACCTGTTTTATTTTGAAATGTTCTCTTCCCCTTGTGTCATGGCTTGTATTACTTCCTGCCCTTGTGTTTTTGTCTTTGTCCCCCAGGTGTGTCTCGTTACCTTCATTAGTTTCCTCCTGTGTGTTTGCCTGTCTCTCCCAGCTGTGACTCGTTCCCTCATTTAGTGTCTGTATATATCCCTGTCTGTCTCAGTGTTCTTTGTCGGTTCGTCATTCTCGTTACACCCATGGTGCCTTGTGCTACTCGTGGCTTCTTATGCTTCCCTCGTGTATCATCGTGCCTCTTCGTGCTATCTCTTGTCAACCCTGATTCATGTTTTTGACTTTAATTGTTGCCTTGTGTTTGTATTTGATTAGCTTTTAGAATAAATCTCTTTTTTTGTTAAACCTCATCTTCACCTAGTAACAACATGCCAATCAGCAAATGTTCACACCTACATATAAAATAAAAGCACACCCTTCTATTTGCATATAGTAAATTTGTAGAGGCAGCCTAACTAATGTTTCACAAGGAAAAAGATAGAAACTTGTTATAGCAGAATTTATTTTCTTTTTTTTTTTTATATTCTTACAGGGTTAGCTCACCCAAATTGCAACAAAATTTTTTATATATTTGGCAAGAAGAATTTCCAATGAAGGTCTGTGGATTATTCAGAGTAACCAAGATATTGTTTATGCAGAAAGACATGCTGCTGTTCAATTGTTTTAAATGCAGTGAGCATCATAAACAAAAACACATTCACGTGTTGGTGACAAATCTCAGAAGCAGTTATCTCAATACCATTGGTCAATAAAACCAGAACAATCTGCATGATTAGAAACTCTTGAATTAACTTGCAATCCCTCCAGTTTATTTTAAGACTGCCTTCAGGTTGGGAATCAATGATGTAGACTCTCAAATCCTATTAAATGCAGAGCTGACACATGCAGTGCACCACATCAGGTGGTTCTGTAGCGGCTGGAGTCTTTACTGATGGACCACAGTTTCCTTCATCTGCTTAGTCAGATCATTACCCCTGACAACAGCTGTGCAACAACAAGCAAGCACCTGGGAGAGGGATCTCAGAACAAGGCTGTTGTGTGTTTAAACAATGCATCACAGCCCACCTACAACACTACTGTGGGTGGGAATGAAAAACCAGTGTAACCTTGTGCCAGCCGAAATTTGAGGTCTACTGGTGAAGCTGTATGACTGAAAAGCTCCTGATATCCAGCACGGGGAGGGTGGGTAAACACACTACCACAACAACCGGCAAGTTATACTCCAAACACAATTATGTCTCACAACCTCGCCAGTTCTAAGAGCAGCAAAAGGCCAAATTAAGTTGTGCTCTTAGCCTTCGTGTTTTATCAAGAGTACCAGCCATGCCTGGTCTCTGGTCCTCTTTTCCCATGAGTTGACAAAAGGAGGCAGGAAGTCTCCAGGGGGCCTGGCTAGACTCTGATCAATGTGGCCTGACTACTGATAGTAGCCAAGATCCGACTAGTTCTCGTGTTGGCAAGGGGCAAAAAACAGGAAAGCTTCCTTCGAACACATAGGGATTATGGATAAAACTGAGGCCAAACTGACAGCGAAACAAACAAGCATCAGTTGTATTACAAGGCAGGCGTAAAGGGGAAGTTGTATTTATTCTAAAAAGGCGAGCGAAAGTCAGAAAAACACGACACTGCTGCTTATAACCAAAATTGTGTTCTGATGAGTGATGATTATCAAGACTGCGTAGTCAGTGTGTTTATGAAAGAGAAAGCAGGACGCCATGGTATCTTATACTACACGGAAGTCTAGGATTCAAATTTCACACTTTTCAACGAAGCGTCAGAAATGTCTCAGAACCCTAATAATTATATCAAACATGTTATGGAGCCTTTCTGTGTACAGTTTGCATGTTTTCCCCTGAATGTGTTGCTAAGTCTTCACAGTCCATTACGATTTTTAAAGTCTTCCTCATGAATGCAGAGTCAACCAGAGAATTTCAATACAAAGCTGTTGAGATTTGTGTTTGGCTTGTATTCTTATTCAGTGTGGCTGCACTGCATTTTAATGTAGGGAGAGTTGTGTACTTTATGTGGGAGGAATTACATTTGAGCTGTGGTTCTCTGGCACAGCGGCATGTGAGCATTTCAAACCCCAAACATAAGGAGTTCCACTGACTCAGCAGAAACATCAGTCGGTTTATTAAGAGGTAACACATTCCAGAAAGTCCTTCACAATTTACCCTTAATGGCAAATCCAATAATTGCTGCTAATGTAAGAGTATCGTTAAACAAACACACAGACTCAAATGGGAAAAGTTGGAGATGGCTGTGGGTTTAAGGGAGCTGTATTCAGACACATGCCGGTATACACATTTCTCCAAAGAGTCACATCCATGCTGCCACTGTATTAATATACCACACTGGCAGAGGGATATTTAGTCACTCCCAGCCTGGGGTCATGGGCGCATGTTGACAGCAGCAAGTGAAAGGCAGCCCACATGGGGATGGAGAATCACCACAGGATGAAGGATCGTCAGTCACTTATCATGAGGTCATGATGGGTGTGTGTTTGTGTTATCCCGGGCTATATGGAATACTAACTTGAGAAAGGCAACACTCTCAGGGAGCCTTAAACAACAACTGGCTTCACTTTGACCTTGTTGAAAGCACAGATATGCTACGATAAGTCGACTTGATATCCTGCGTCTTTACTGCATTAAAATCCGAAAAGACGCAGTAAACGCACCATCAATGCGTCCAGCAGACTCACTCTATTTATTCCTGTGATAATATGTGTGTGTGTGTGTGAGACGCTGTGAATTTATTTAGCATGATACAACTTTACCGCTAATTTCTTCTCTGCAACGATCGATAACAGCGGATCTGCTCGGGGCGCCTCCACCCGCTGTCACTCTCTCTCTCTGACGCTCACCCACACACTGGCCACACATCACGCTACTCTTATAATCGTGTTTTTCATAAAAGTTCCACATTATGTTGTTAGAAAGTTTTCATATTTGGGATTTTACTTTAATTTAATTTCCAGCTACATTTTCAACATACGTGAATATAACCATAAGCATCTAACATCAAACACTCAATTTCACTGGGACTCGCTCAAATGTTCACCTGTAGGTCCCGGGGACTTACTACAATGAAAAGCTATCAACATCACTGCTAATCGATTTGTCCATCAAGGGAAATTATTTTGATAATCGATTCATTATTTTTCATGTAGAAATGGCAGAAAAGACAAATTTCTCAAATAAGGAGATTTCCTGCTTTTCTCTGTTTTATATTTTATTACATTTAACATCTTTGGTTTTGAACTGACAAGACATTTAAAGACATCATCTTGGACCGAAACCGAGATGGACATTTCTCACTATTTTCAGACATTTTGTAGACTGAACGATTAATCAAGAAAATAATGTGCAGATTATTTGATAATGAAAACAATCGTAAAGTGCAGCCTTAGAAAGCACACCCACTCATGTACACACACAGACACAAGACCGAAAGAGGATGTGATAAAACCCTTTTGGAACTCTTGACCCGTTACAGCCTGTTTTGGGCCTTCAGGTCCTCCTGTCAGATCGTGCCAGCCCACTGAGTAGCAGCAGATAGAGGAGATTGGGGATGATGGCCCCTGTGGGTCAGTACTCACCACTGTAGAAACGGATCAAACAGCTAAGGTCTGAGTTGGCTGCTTCTTGCTGCACTCGTACAGGCTCTGGATAACCCATAGCCGCCAGGTAGTCATACAGCATCTGGAGCGGACGCTCAGAGGGGTCCAGCCTCCTACAGGGCAAAAGAAAAGAAGAGATGATGTGACAAAGCCGGCCACAAATTAGTTACATTAGTTGTTTTTTTTCACCCAATATAAGAGGAACACATACACTGAAGCGTTAGCTAAATGCGGACAGTTTTTGAATGGGATAACAGAGCCAAACTATTTTTGTTCAGGAGGTGCAGAGTCCAACGTAAATATGCAGCACATCAAATATGAATATACAGCACTACACATGTCAATAGTTTTAATGGCCTGGATGAATGAACTGGCCAAGCTGAAAGCACCACTGCCAGGGACTGAACCATGGGTTCTGAGTGCTGGATTGTTGTTAAAAGAAAAAAGAGCGAGGTTTGACAGAGCTCTGGATTATCCTTTGGAGCCACAAATTTACCAAAAAGTGGAAAAATGCACTTGTGCAAAATCTAAAAATGTGATTTGTACTGTGTCTGCAGCTTCGATGGTTTGGGTCTGCACACAAGTAGATCAAATAGTGATGATGGCATTGCATCTGCACCCTTCAGGATCTCCCTAATAATTGGAACATAGCCATTAAAAGTTCAAGGAAAAACTGCATTTTTCACTACGATTACCAAAATGAACTAGGTAAATATTCACACCTATTTTCTCAATAAAACCAATTTCATTTGTTGAAATCTATAATTAAGTCTTTTTTCCTTTAACTGTGCTTTGGACTTAAACTGAGGTAATCATCTTAAAGAACTCACAGGAAGTGGTATAGGTCCCTCTAGCCTGATTCAAGCAGCCTTTCAAATAAATGCTTACTGTCTGGCTGCATGATGGAAGTCTTTCAAGCACGATATGCGCCACATGATTTGCAGGATCATGTTATTTTGATTTCAGACAGCTGTGGCTGCAACACCTAAATGCAGGATTTACGCAGCTTCCAGCAGGCAGCGAGAGGACGATGACTGACCGTCCCCGTTCACACTGACGCTTGCACTTAGCACAGACATGCCTCATTTATTCACAAATCCTCCAACCTTGGGCAATGCAGCGAGAAGCTGTTAAATCTCTGTCAATAACCATCCAGTGGGTTCATCTGTCCTCAGGGTTGCAGGTAAATTATGCAGCAAACTATGGAAATGATTTACTGTAGACATACCCAGTAGCCTATGTAACAGAGATAGGTGGGGTTTACAGAAACAAAAGGTGTACCCACACAGGTGCTTTTACATAATTTGTCTAATTAGACCTCTCTGGACAGTGAGGGTAATAACAGACCGTGGTTGATTGAAATTTCCACCACAACAATTATTATTAGTTTGTGCTCGCCCAGTATGGTTCCACTCAGCATCAACCTTAGTAGAGCACTGATCCGAAGTGAAAATGGGTGTGGGTGTGCGAAAACTGACTTGGTTCGCAAGTACAAAGAAGATTGGAGAAGCGTGTTTTAATTTCATCAGGGTGTGTTTTACATTTTATTAGCTGGCAGGAGATGTGATGCCTCAGCAACCATAGATCATTTAGCAAGGTTTCAGTTTCTTACCATAGAGACTGAGTTCTGCGAGACCGAGATAATTGTTTGCAAAAGAAGCAAAAGAAAAGGAACATTCCCAACTGTGAAAATCAATAATCCAACCATAATGGAGCAAAAACAAGCAAACCTTGTTATTTACAAGCTATATCAGAAATACTTTGGGGGTAGATATAGTTTTTCTAAATGTCTGCTACAGTAATGCCAAGTATGTCTTTATTGTTATGATGTGCATAATGTTTATGAACACTAGCAGTCCGAAATATATTCAACCAAAATCTTGCAGCTATTGCAAGTTAAGGTTTTCAACTAAAAGCAAATGCAAGATGATATTATCAAAAACATCCTCCATCAGCTGTTTTCTTGTCAGTGTTGGCCCCACAAGATAATGGCCCTGCATCACTTATCTGGGTCGTGCCTGATCAAGCTTCAGAGGTCACCCAACCTGACTCCTGTAGCTGGCACTGTCCTGATCCTGCGGGAGCTTCTGTCTGCTCTTTCAGAACCAACCACAGGAGTATTCTTGAATTGCAATTGGTCTGGGCCATGCCCTTGCCGATTGTAGATCCAAGCAGATGAGAGGAGATTTCTCTGCAGGGCGGTTTACATCTCAGAGTGAGGAGCTCAGTGATTTGGGAGGCCCATGCTATCTCTTCTGAGAGAAGTCAGTTGCGATGTCTAGGAGCCTCCCTTTGGAAGTGTTCATGACGGACTAAGAGGAAACCCCGGGCATACCCGGAACATGTCGGCGGGATTACATAGCTCATCTGTCATGGGGGAATTTAGGGATCCCCAAGGAAGAACTTGCTGCTGGGAAAAAGACCACTGGACTGCTCTGCTCACTCTTTTTGCCCTGTGACCCTGACCAGAATAAGTGACTGAAAAATGGATGAATGGATGAATGGAAGGATGGATGTCATCCATCCTTCCATTGCCACAGTAAAATTATCTTAAAAGGGACTTTGCTCAACTGAAAATACAATTTTTCCCCAAGCAGGCAACAAAACAGAGCATGTCTTCCTGTAAGCAGCACATTGCTGAAAGCTATAAAAAGAAAATCACTAAAAAAAGCTTCCATTCCTTCCATCATGTCCTTACTTACAACCTTTTTTTCACTGCTTGTCATTCAGTGTTGTCAACAGCTTTTTATGTTTCACATGTTCATGTATACAGTTCAATTCAATGCATTTAATGCAACCTTGACTTGTCTTTACTGTATGTCTTTATGTATTCCCTTTACATAAATAGAAATACCAATACGCTGTTATTAGATGATGAAGAATTTAAAATGACATTTCTGGTCATATTCTGCAGAATTTCGGTGTTGTACTGCTGGAATGTTAACTGAACCAACACAGCCTGTTCACAGGTTTATCAAAAGCCTTTCATTTATTAGCAGTCTGCATTACGCTGCAATGCTCACAGCCTTCAAGTTGGTTCAATTGCTGTTATTTGATCAAACTATAACTTCACATAGTCTTTCCCAGGTAAGCAAAGGAGGAACGGCCCAGATTCCTTCCTGGTCATGGATCAGTGAACCAGCTTTTTATCCTTTCACAGATAATAAAGGGGTCATTTGCTATTTCTGCCAACACAAAGTATGTCTTGTGTAGCTGAGAGAGGCGTACAGTCATGTTCCCTGAGGGTATCCTGAGTGAGGTGCTGTGAGAGTATGGGATGGTGAAGTAACTGTAGCAGCTTCTCAGAGGTGTGTCTTTGCTTTAAGTCAAGCTTAATCAAGGTGACATTCTGTTTGTGGTTTTCATGGACAGGATATCAAGTAAAAGTTTTTATATCATTATAAATAAGGAAGAAATGTGGTTATTTATTTAAAATGGCACTGCTTCTAAATTGCTGTTGTTGGATGTTACTGTGTGTCTGATGGAAGAGATGTGCTTCCATTTTAACCTATGCAGCTGTCTAAACCAGCTGTATGTCTCATGTTTCACTTGCACTACACTCACAGCTGTGCAACCTAAAACCTCTTTTTAGGCGTTAAGTAATTTTTTCTTTTTCCACTTTATTCCATTTCCATTCCACTACATGATTATACATTAAGCCGTGAGCTGTGCGATGGGGCGGAGTGCACAGCAGTACTGTGTTGAATAGATCCAGTTAAGACACTAATGAAGGACTGTAGCTGTTGGATGTTGGATGCATATGTTGGCCCATTCAGAGTAACTGAGGCAAGTTTAAACCGCTTCACTGTGTTACTTTGAAAGGGGCACAGGGTATTTGGAAATCTCATGCTACGGCCACTGAACAAGGAAGGTATACGCCTCAAAACTACACTGGGAAGCAGTCCTAACTTTTTAGGATATTTTATGCCAAATGGCTCAAATGCAGAGGACACATTTGCTCACAGGAAATGATGAACTTTACTTTAATGACTTAACTTAGTGCGTATTTACCTGACTAGGTCTCCATGCAGCTGAACATAGAGTCCCTGTCCGTCCCTCTGAGCACACAGCTCCTCCACTGTGGTATTGGTGGAGCAGAGCACCAATTGCAGGTCTGTCTGAGGGGTGGAGGAGGCCTGTGGGCCAGAGGCAGGTGGCTGGGGGTCCACTGTCCCCCCATACAGACACACACAGCCCCGCTGGGTGTCCCCCTTTAGCCAGTCCCGCTCTCTTGATCCAAATCTGGTCTTTCTCGTTACACAGCCACGACTCCCATTTCGCTTCATGTTGCGCTGTTGACACAGAGACAGAGTCAGTTTAACACATAGATTGACATCAGATACATGTTTAACAGGCTGCCTGAAGAGCTTGAGGGTGGTTCAACATGTACAGTTGACCCTCCCAGAGGTTCTATGGGCTTAATTCAACACAAGTGTGGTTTGAGGGCTTTTGTTTTGCTTTTCTGTTATGGAACAGAAAATGTAACCAAACTAAAAATGAGACAAACATGAAACACGTTCAAATAGTTTAGGTGTCCACGAGGCCAATACAGTAATTTACAGCAGACAGGGATTGTTACAACACTGAACAACTCCTGAAGGATTTCAACTATGGAGACAGATCAGACTGCTCAACTACAGGCTTGCACCATAGTCTTTGAGAAGTGGACATAGTGCCCGTTACGTCATCCATTGGATTGTGGGCTACAGTTCTGAAGTCTCGAGTTTTGTATTTTGGCCATCGCCATCTTGGTTTTTGGCTGTTGCCATCTTGTTTGTAACAATGGAGCTAAGTACAACCGAATGCAGAACTGGACATTTTTAGGCAACTCCCAGACCAGACCACACCATGGTAGCAATCTGTCAATCACAAGGTAGCCACGCCCTAAAGCATACCCTGCTTTATTGTCTACCGGTATTTAACTGTAAATTAAAAAATGCTGTATTGAAGAAGACTAGGAACTAGCGATTGAGACCATAAACTCCTTAGGTAATAAATCAAGTGAGAAGTCGGGTCATTTTTTTCATAAACTTCCTATACAATCAGACTTCTTTTTGCAAACCAGTAGAGGTGTCCCCTTGCCGGCCATTAGTAAGAATGCAGGTTTAAGGCACATTGGCTTCACTCATCAGACCCGGAGGTTGCCTCTTGCCTTGGACAGAGGAGAGAAAATACAGATGTCATCCTGGTTGCATGGACCAGTTTTCATTTTCTTGCTGTTAATGTTCATTCTGTGTAACAATGTTTTGTGGGCTGCAGTGTATACAGCTTAAATGAGAACTATGCTGTGGAATTAAGTGAAGGTGACACTTCTGGAAATTGGTGCAGTTGTATTTGCAGTAGTGAAGGAACACCCCTCCCCCACAATGCATTGCAACTGTTTTTCTTTACCGACTCAACTCTACATTTCATGAGCAGCATCTGTCTGTTGCAGAAGCACTAACCATCATGTTAAGAACTATTTTGAATGTTTTATTATTATATTATCTTTATCGCTTGGGATGAACTCCGTGACTGCATTTATAACAGGTACCAGAATATCCTGTTGTTGTTTGCTCTTGCTCTAATCACTTGTGGTAATGTTGGCCGGATGTTCAGCAGCCTAATGTTTTTCCTGAAAATTATGCAACGCTAGACTATCTGAATTTGACATTAATAAGGACTAATGTTGTGCTAAAATGATAAAGTGTCAGTAGCATCAGCTGCTCTTAAAAGACTACCATTGAGGTATTACAGCATGATGCTGTAATGCCTTTGTCACTTGGTCCAAGAGATAAAGATATCTAAACGTTATTCTGACTCTGCATGTACTAGGCCCTGCAGTACACACAAACTGAGACCCACAAACACACACAAGCACACTGCTGTTGGAGTTTGTCAAGGATGCAACTTCATAGAAATTCAGAATTCATAGAAAGGAGTTTGATGACTTAAAGGTGTCATCAATATTGTTTGAAGATGTTGTCATCTTTGCCTAATTCAAAGGTGATATTCAGTAAGTCTTTGAGCAATTTGCTGACGAGTGTGAAGGAAGAGTTCCATGGGTCTCTTTGGAAAATGTCAAAAGAAGAGTACTTCAGAAAGTAAAAGAAAAGGTCTGACTCATCAGCTGACTGCATTAACACTTTACTTGGAGATGCAGTTAAGAGTTTCAAAACTAATGATTGTTATGATTAGATTAGATAATAAAAAATCTTGGTCACAACTTCTCAGAGCCCAAAGTGATGTTTTTAAATGATGATAAAAGAATCACTTTGTTTTGACCAACTGTCAAAATCATAAACGTATAATTAATAAACTAATCAATTAATTGGGAATTCTTACACACTGTATGCATTATTTGATGTCCAACAAAAAATATTTTGTTTGAAATATATATTCTTTAAAGAATTGTTTGCCACTTTCACATTAGTTACTGATTGATAGCCTGCATGTATTTTAATAACATGAATTTAAAATAAATGTAAATTTTTAAATACATAAAGCTAAGGTATTTCCAAACTACTGAACCTAAATGATTAAAAATATAATACTACTCAAATGTATTAACTTCTTAATTTAATTTCTCGAGAGAATCGTCTTCTACAACTAGATATATACATTTCACACCTGTTGGAAAACTGTTGCCACCGTGAAAGCAGCTGCCATTAACCCTTTCCTCATCAGCTACCATCAAGGTGTGTCTGAGTGAAGCACTGAACCACTGCTTGCTGCTGTGGAATCACTCAGTGGTCAACCCAGTCGACTACAATACTGGGCAGCTCCACAGGGCAGCTCCCAGGTGAGGATATATGTTACTGTGTGAATGTGAACAGGGCCGTGCTGAATAAGAGCATGCATGTTCAGTCAGAAAGGAGTAGGAAAATATACTGTGTATGAAATGAAACAATGACAGATTTGTCAATGAATCATGGCCGTCCTGGCTCAGTTAGTCCATTCATGATGATACAGTAACACAAACTGTATCTTGTGCTTCAGCAAATTAACAATCATGGCCATAGTTAAGCAAAGACAGATGTTTGGACGTGGCCCTAATATAATCAACACACCGGGTTCATTTTACTTATACTCAAAAAGCATGAAAAAAAAAACAAGTCCCCTTCACATTGACTGAATAACGGGTGAATGGGTTCTAAATATCGTGGGGCTTAATTAAATCTGAAGAAAAATCAATATTTTACTTATGTAAAGGTATTGTGCACTTACATGGTGACTGATTTTATTTTAGGATTTAAATTTTGTGTTCTATCTTCAAATACAATAATTGATTATTGTATACACATTTATGGAATAACATGTGTGTGTGCGTGTGCGTGTGCGTGTGTGTGTGTGTGTGTGTCGTTGCCTTGTGATCAGCTACCTCAGGGACTTTTATGTTATTACACATCATCATGTGTCTTGCCCTAAAATGTCATAGAAGAACTGTTCAGCAGTGGGCCTTCCTATAAAAGCTCTAACAGCCTATGGGGTGTGTGTGTGTGTGTGTGTGTGTGTGTGTGTGTGTGTGTGTGTGTGTGTGTGTGTGTGTGTGTGTGTGTGTGTGTGTGGTGTGGATGTTAATTGGCTCTAGTACATTCTTCACTGAGTGGCAATCATCCATAGATCAATCATTAACCAGAGAATATCAATCACTGGATATCACAGCCATTACATAAGGACACAAGGACGTGTTTTCATTATCATGCACTTTGCCCTGTTTGAATCACCAACTGCAACGTAAGAAAAGCCTTGACATGTAACACATTATAGAGATATTTGTCGAGCACTTTGTTTGAATCCCCTACTGCATCATGAGAAAATAAATCCTCTCGTCATGACTTGCCTTTAGCACTCGGATCCCCGTCGCAGCATGAGCTCCCGGACCACTGCGGCTGCCGCGACCTGCAGTCTGATTCAGCCCCGCTTGGTGTACCACCGTGTCCGGCTGCCTGTCTATGCAAGCCCCGTTATCTCCGACATCACCTCCTTTCTTGATGCCCGTTTGGGTGTTAGTCGTCACGACCGCTGTATTAGAATCCTCGTCCTCCATCGCCATGTATAATCCCTATTAACAGCGACAAAAAACAAGAAGTGTCGTCCCGGTACGCGACTGGCAAATTCCCACGGAGAGGTGAAAATGCATCCCGTGTCGTTGCAGCGACGCCATATCCAGACTGAATCTGACTGCTGTCAGATAGGCCTGCTGGAGAGCTGATCAATAAACATTAAATGGGCGGGTTCAGGGTATTTATTATTCATCAGCCACTGTCCCTTTCTGAGGGGAGAGGCGTATTACATTAATCATAAATCAAGTCCTTTACCATTTGATGCAATTCATAACGAAAAGTCACGATATGCCCTTGGAGGGCGTGTTTACGTACTCACGGTGTTAACCTATTAGACTACTTGTTTAAATGAACTATATATAATATTTCATGGTATCACAAACTACAACATCAATGTAATAATATTCAGTGTAATTTTCTAATAAATTGGTTCATAAAATGTAACTTGGCTTTACCAATGCTTAATTAGTATACAGTTGCATTATCAGTTATATGCCATTGATAAGAATAAGGTTTGGGTTGCCAGGTTGGGGGAAATCCTTTCAGATAGTGTTTATGCAGCCTGTCTTTTTAGTTAAATTAATCAGGTAAACCAATGGACTGTTTGACCACTTACCTTCTGGAACAGAGCTGTGATCCATGTATTAACATCTTATTTTATCACACCTGCAAACTAGATTAAATATGAACTCATTAACGTTTATAATCTCATATGACTGGCAACCCTAAAGTAGCTACCGTTGCTAGTTTGTATGGGTTATATAACTAAACTATAAAGTATTGAACTACAAACGTTTAGAAAGCCATAAATTAAACATTTTAAATATTTAATAAAGGGTACCTTATTAGAACTACATACACATTTTTATAAACTTAAATTGTAGACTATTCTTTAAATTAGTTATTTAGGCGAAATGTTAGAGCTAACGTTAATCTAACTAACTAGCTAGCTAGATAAATTAGCTAGAAAACAAAAACAAATATTTGATCTAATTGCACCTTTGCCTAACATTGGCTAACATTCAAACTCATTCACATTTCATTGTACAATTTACACAACTATCCTAAACTACTACTAACAATTTAAACAAACTACAGGCTGTAATTTCTGTAGCTTTAATTGAGATGAAATACAGCGCTACATTAGCGTAATTACAAGTTTATGAATTTTACTTACAAAATGGTACTTTAATTAATAATTTTACTTACTTTACCTTTGTTACACATATACACAATACAGGACTGATGATCTATAGACATCCTCCCTATCGTGTAGAGAGACTGTTTCAAAATCTAGTTATTTTACCTTTAGTATAATGAAAATATAACTTCTTTAAATGAAAAAACAAAATCCTCTTACTATATTTATGTATGCAAACCATGCTGTTTGGTGATATTGTGTCCCTGCGGTTAGTTCACATATCATTGTACTGTATTGTCTTTTTAATGCTATATGGTGAAACCAGACAATTTCCTGCAACATGAACAATAATCACAAACTGGGGTAGGCCTACAGGGATGAGAGGTGCTCAATAGGGTCCCAACAGCTCATTTTCCCCCTAAAGTATTTGAATAGCCTTCAGGTCGGAATATATTAAATAAAAGAAAATTGAAAATATTAATTTGAGCTAGTAAATTAAGAAAACTGTACTTATTATACTGTAGTATAGTATGTAGTATACACATTTTCTATAAAAAAAACATAAAAATCCAATACGGCCAGAGCTGCTGTTAATCAATTCGCACCATGTGATGTCTATTAAACCAGAAAATGGTAAGTTTGCTACTTTAGCGTAAATGGACACTCCACCCCCAAACCAAGAAAACAAACTAGATTTTTATTTGACTTTTTATTCGCTTGATCATTTTCTCCAACCCAAAGACAAGAATACACAGCATAAATTGAAAATATCCCATTTAATAGTTTACAACTTCTCATCGTTATCATCATTTCATACTTTCAGTCTGACATACACTCACCTTGAAGCCATGTAACTGGGATGCAGTTCAACATGTCAAACCTGACTGAAAAAAGTGAACCTCATGCCTCCACCGACAAATCAGACATCGTATTGTTTTACAGTCAGGACAGGACTGGGGGTAACAAACAGATTTTGTTTTCAAAATACAATGGATGCACTTTTCTTGATTCGACAGGGAACGTGAACATGGGTGGCAATTCAGATGCTTTTCCAAGCCCTTTACACACTGAATTCACCCTAAAGAAAAATCAACTATCCAATTATAACAGTATTGTGAGCACTATTTGAACAACTTCCTATTGTACATGTTAGTACTGATCCATTAAGGTGGTGTGACAGATTTTATAGTTTTAACTTTTCTTGCATCTCAAAAAGAGTCTCAGGTCAACTGTAGAAATGACATTATTTACACTGGTTTTCACATGCAGCTCAGAAGCTGAAAGTTGAAATTGCAGCCAAAAATCATGTCCCATCTAGATAAAAGACATGTTGCACGCCATCACGCTCCCTCTCAAGCATGATTATTTTCTCTTTGTCTCACTCACTCTCTCACACTCACACTCACACACACACACACGAATATCACCTTAAACGCTGATCACACCGCTGATGGGTATTTGTTTCCGTTTCTTTTCTTCCTTTTAAGTTGCAATGCACTTATGTTGGGTTCAATATTTCCATTTGTACATTTAAAACTGCATGAATTTACGGTATCATTGAAAGAACTGATCAGATGTGATTAACATACATACTGGTTGAATAAGACAATACAAGCAACACCAACAAAAACATTCAGGAATAGATGTATGAAACTTCCTTTTCCATCCCGTCAGCCTTCCGTTTTGCACAGCTCCCCCTTGTGGTCATTAGCTTGTAGCACAGGCTTGTCCCATGTTTGTTTTTGGGATAGTAAAGCAGCACTCCATAAACACAAATCAAAAAGGTTGTTACCAAAACAAACAATCCATGCCTTCCTTCCTAATATCCCGCCATGATTAACTGCCATGTCAAGTTGAATTTAAAACAGTGAGGACTCAGCTCAATTTGACATGAGTTACAGCCCCGCCTTTTCCATCAGTGACTACAAAGAGAAACTGAAAGGTGTGCCATGCAGAGGCAAATAACATAAGCGATAAGGGACGAAAATAATGAAAGGAAGCTAAAAGAAAGCCTTGTACTGTTCAGAGCCAGCCAGGGAAGGACACTGCTTCTCCGATATACATATCTGGAACCACTTAGTACATAATAAAACTTCCATCAGCTCCTATCCAGACAAAACTCTATTCAAATTTAAACCTACTGACCATACTGGGAAAAATAAATCACAGTGAGGCTAAAAATCTCCTCGTGTGGCATTAGTAGTGGCCTTGCTTGGTTGAGACACGATGCTTAAGGAAGATGCTACATGGCAGACAAAAAGGTAACCAGGCAACCATGAGCGCTAACACGTCAAGACCACGGGGCATCATTTCACAAATCAATTTGTAGGTTGAACACTAAACACACAAGGCCAAAGGGAAGCGTTACATGGTGGCAAGAAACCTGCTCCTCTTCGAAGGAGGGTGTGGATACATGAGGCGTTTGAGGGGCAGATGAATAAAAAGGTGCCACTTCTGCTGCTGTGCAGCACTGTGCTTAGGTTTCTCAGTAGTACAGTACATCATTCAGACATCTGTTAAGATTGATCCAAACCTTGCATCAAAAGGAACCCCGACAAGTAGCCTTCCATCTTTTTAAAAGAAGTAAATATGACGCATCCGATCATGAATGAACTAGGAAGAATAGTAAGTCAAATGCAGCTCAATTGCATCATTTTAAGGTTCTTTTTTGTACATATATGCATACAATTATACTTCCTAGCTAATCTTTTAAGTCTTCATGTGGGTTTTATTTAATTTGATCAGCTTTTGTTTGTTTTACAACTATATACAATGTACAGGCAGCAGATCATATATCTTTTACAATGAGTGATGATAGACTGATGGTGACTAGATCAATTTAGACAATATACATTGTGAATAATTGGAATTTTTAGAAAATGGTATCTAAAAAAAATGATGAAAGATAGTACAAGAGACAAAATTGTAAAAGCCCTCAATATGTACAGAAAAAAAAGCCAATATAGCATTTGTCAACAAAAAAAAAAACTAAATTATTTTCTCCATATACACATATCATAGCTCAAAAATATTTCCAAAGCTAATAGTCTCTCTGATTTGGTCATAGACGTTAAGAGATAGTGAAGCAGAGTGAAAAGAAGTATGCAGCCTGATTGAACATCTGAGGATCTCAAACACAGCATCGCATGGCTGCTAAGCTGGTCGAGTAGTGAGACGTACAAACTACCATTAGTTTCTCTCATGCAGATGCTCCCCTTGATTGCAATTTATGACTAAACAAAGCTGTCAACCTAATACAACTGAAAGTTAACAGAAAGAGATAACATTGTGAGGTATTAAGGTTACTGTCCCCGACAGCATGGTCAGAATTCTGATTTGGAGAAGACGAGCGCCAAGAAAACATACCAACAGTCACCGCTGAACGACCCGACCGAGAACCTCACCAAGTGATGCAAACTCACACTTCAAAGTTTGTTGACGGGGGGGATATCTTAATGATATTTCACTTCAGTACAACATTATACTGGTCGACACTTGATGCCAGCCTATGAAAAGTTTACATCTATTAGCTGCCACAATCTTTGAGATTTCCTTTGTTTTAGGACTTTAGGATGTTATTAATAACATCTAAACAGGCATTTGTAATGGAAAGTCTGCCACACAGTATAGGGAAAGAAGCGGATTGTGTCGCTATAATCTATGTTTTTGTCAAAACGAAGACAAAAAGTCATTGCTGTGGACATACAGGTAGGCCAGTGTTGGTAGGTGACTGATAAATAACTAATTATGAGACAGAAGTGAAAACGTTAAACTTATTAAATGAAGTGATATACCAATTCAAAACCATCACGACCATTTCCCTCAGATTGAAAACACGATCAGCACACAAAGCAGACTTACAAACGAAGCTCATACAGAACTCAATAGTTCAGGGGCTTTTATCTAGCCAAGTCAGAAAGGCACATCACTTTGATATCAGGCATAAATAATTAAGTAAAATTACTGCAGAAATAAAACATACTTTCACAAAAATAGTGCCAATAAGATGAGCGTCCCCAAAGGAGACAGCCATGAGAAAGAAGACTTGAGGGGAAAAAAGCATTCAGTGCATGTAACTACATTCATAACAGGCTTCATTTACATGTATGTGCATGGTGACTAAGTTCAACCAGGTAAACAAATCTGAAATGTATCTGAATTGCAAGCTAGACTGTGAAGACACAGGATGCAGGAACAGGTTAAACGCAGATTTCCAACGCAAATGCAATCAGCTTATCTTCAGATATATTTCAGGCCTGGATTATATCCATTCTAATGAATGAACCTCCTCAAACTATGCAAAGCAATTAACCGTTGAATTTATTATACAGATCTTAAACTAAAGCTACAGATGAGATGATTTTAGGAGAGCTGTGTGGGACAATCTGAGCACATTCTCTGAAACTAGCCACAGGTGATCAAACTGGACATCTTGGATGTGTTATGCTCTTATCAGTGACAAAACAAGTGTAGACTACTTCCTATAGAAACATAGGATAAAGAGGCCTGTTACCAGAACCAAAATTTCCCCTCTGAGCTCGAGTCAGGTGTGATTGTGATCCTATAAATGCTCAGACATGCTTTAAGTAATCAACTCCCTGACAAGTTATATCACTCATGATGTGGAGAGTCAAAAAGGGGTTATCCAAGAAGTTTACGACTGCACTAAATAGACGGTTCAAAGCTTTTTCTGCTGCCATCATAGGACTGGAGGTTCATATAAAACAAATCTGAACTCAAAGCCAATCATAAATATCAACTGAGCAAAGTGTTTTGACTGCATTTGAGCTTAATTATAAATTAAAATAAAACTATGGTTACTGCAGTGCTCATAGTGGACAACAATTTTTCTCTACAGTGACTTGAGAGGTTAAGTGTGCCACAGTAAATGGTGTGCATATGTGCTTTTGTGTGGTGTAATGGTGCTGGGCGGAGGGTGTATTACTACACAAAAGACATCATGGAAACCAATTAAGAAAGAAAAAAAAGAGAAAGTTCATTGATTGATATGTTTTCCCAATTATTCTGGTGATGTCAATAGTCATTAGGGTCTTCGTCACATCTGTATTTTTCTCCTGTGTTAGATGCTCTGCCGTTTCCCATGCAACTCGAGGGCAGCGGACCGCAGTGACGTCACAGGGGGATCCGTTGGAAGAAAGGAGGGAGGTGAAAGGAAAATCGTTTTCATAGTTCCCTTGATGGGGGCTTTTAAGAGCAACAGGAGCAGCTCATCACTGCCAGGACTGAGCGGGGAAGTTATTAACCTCAGCCAGGTCTTGCACAGGCGAGCCTTTGAGGGTGTACGTCAGCTTGATCCTCATTCGTAGCTGTTGCTGAAATTTTGTGAGGATGATTATGTTTATAAAAGAGGAAATTCTTGCAAATCATTTGAGACTGCACAGGTCTTAAATGCACAAAGTGTACTTCAAAGGACACAAAAATTAATCAAACACAATTTGTGAAGGACAAACTCACCTTCTGTGGGTTGAGGACTCTGATGACCTGTGTGACAGTTCCCTGGTTGAGTGCTGGGACAACATTACTGCTAGGGGAGAGGAGCTGCAGCTGGAATGTCTGACAAACAGATAGGGGTACGTTATGTTAGAAGAGAATGGGATGATACCCATGGAAAAATGGGCTCATTACAGCAGCATAAAATAGGGATGCTCACATTGATCAGACACCGAGCACAATTGATGGATCTTAAATTCAAATGACTCAATTATGGGTTTAATAATTTGATTGTAAAATGGGTGATGGAGAAAAATAAACGTCTGTGAACTGTATTTCCGTTGCCTGATCTATCACAGCTGCCAGATCTTACCGACAAACACGTTAATAGTTGATCTTTCTGTCTAGACAAACAGCTGCCAATGGTGGGACTTGTAATGCAGCCGTATCTTCGGGTCTGTAATAGCTTACTGAAAACTAACTAAGGAATTCAAAGAATATTTTTCAATGTTTTATAATTCATGTGTTCTACATACATGATCTACACATCAGTGGCATTGTACATTTTAAATCTGCAGTGCAAATCCAGTGAAAAACTTTAGGGCATTCACATTGTAACACTACGCAGGATACTCATCAGTAATAAACACCATTTGAAATTCAACCACATCATTGTCAGAATGTGTCTGCTTACCTTTGGTACTGCAGCCTGAAAAACAAACTCTGTCATATCCGCCTCTGTTGAGTTGGAAGCATGGATGGTGATGACGGCGACGTTTGGATTGGGATTAGCTCTCTCAAATGTGAAGTCTATTTTCAGACCATTCTTGTTGTATGCCGTCATAGGAGGAATTGCTACGAAGAGATTTCAGAGAACAGACCATCAAAAGATTGAGAGATATGATAACTAACATTTCATGGGATGTGCCATGGTAATCCAAGAAAAGAAAAACACAATGATCAAGTGCTTTAATACATAAGGACAATATATGACTGTATATTTTGGAGCAGATGGTTAGGAGAGTAACAGACTCTCACCTGCAGCTGCAATGTCATTAAACAGGGGCTGTGAGGAGAGGCCATCCAGGAGGAAAGAGGGTTGGGAAGTGGGCACAGAGGAAGCAGGAGCAGTGGCTGGGCCACCTGGAAAGAGGGGACCGCAACAAACAAGGGTTTCTGTTTACTTTTTTTATACCTAGACTAGACGATGTCAGCAGTACGTCACTGCTTGAACAGGAGCAGGCACATTCACACTCGTGGCAAACAAGTTTATACCAGGTCCTTGCTTTGCTCTAAAAGGGGTAATAGATAGCTTTAAAGAGAGCATCCTACCACTTAGTGAGAGGTCACCCAGCAGGTCAAGCAGCTCTCCTCCAGCTGAGGCAGGCTTGGTGGGCATCGTGGTTTGGATTACTGGCACCACATCATTACCACCCAGCAGGTCTAATAAATCATTAGCCTGAAAACAAGAACAGCAAGTGAACATGATAAAACTAAACCTGCAGTATCTATGTATACACCATCGATTTATAGAAATAATACCTCAAAAATAGAATAGTTTTTCATTATCAATAGAATAATTTTCAAATCTCTTCTCAATTATTTTCTTTTTAAAGCACAAAAATATAAAAGCTCATGATGCTAAAACACTGTGATATCATGTTAATGGATTATTTGGTGTATAGTTTTTAATTTATTTCATAATAACGTAATTAGAACTGCCCTCACCTGGTTGGCTGGCTGGGTGACAGGTGGTAGATGTTTTGGTTCCACAACAGAGGGCTCTGTCTCCCCATTTGTCTGCACAATCTCTGTGGGGCCATTAGTAGCAGTTTTCTCCATGATGGGCATTCGCTCGAGGAGAGCTGGCCTAAAGTCAGGGAACAAGCAAGGATTAAGGAGGGAGAAAAGATAAACCAAGCTCACCCACTGGAGGATAATCCTCATCTACTGTACTGTATCTATCTGATACAATGTGGTTGACAGAATGTGATTTTTAGTCGAGTGAAATGCAGTTTCACCTCATGTGGTCGTATTTCTTGAAAAGAGCATTGTACTCCACAGCTCTCTGCTGAAGCTCCACATCGATGCTACTGCCATATATCGAAACCACCTTCTTGATTCGGCTAAAAACAAAAATTTAAATGTTACAGGTTAGAAAAGAGGGAAAGTAGCATTGGTATTGGCTAGTTAACGTCATCAACAAAGCTTCAAAAGTATAGGATGGCTGTAAGAGGCCATTACTCACTTAACACCGCTGAAGCGAGTAGACAGCTTCATGATGGCAGTAAGGGAATAACCTCGGGTCACAGGTGTGGACAGGTTGGACACCAGGAGGCCTTCCAGCACGTCCAGAACTTCATCCTCAGTCACCTTAAACCAAAAGGAAGAGAAGAAAAATACAACATTTGATGACTTGGTGTTTCTCTCAGGTGTGTGCATAGTTTGGTCTGCACTGCGTGCGTCTATGTGCATGTGGTGCTGAGCTGGGATTCTCCCAGGTGTACCTGGATGGGCTCCTCCTCCTCACATTGTCCAGATACTAGCAGGTCCCCGTACTCTCCTATGCACCAGGACGCCACCTGCACTAGAGGTTGCTACAGAACACAGAGAAACACAATTACACTCTGGAGCACTCTTAAGATGGTGTGCCTGTATTCTTTAAAGACAGTGCTGTCCCAAATCTAATCATGACCCAAAGCACAACTGCTCTGACCTGTGAGATGTCATCCAGCAGTGCTTTGTAAAGTCTCTGTACTGTGTAGGCATGCATCTCCACACTGTTGGTGATGAGCTGGATGAGGTTGGGAACAGAATCGTCTCGCACATAGCTCCCTGCCTGTAAGGATGAGCAGAAATGTCGATGAGAAATGCAAAAGCTTATCAAATATCTTCAGTAAAACTAAAGCAGCGTTGGATGATGACCATTACCAGATTTGATTAGATCATTAGAAGTACTCAAGGTAATACTTATTATTATTATTATTATTATTATTATGATGATTATGCATGCTGAGAATCAATTCCAACCAACAGTCAAAGGCATTAGAGCGTTTGTGTAATATACGTACTGTTGTCAAGACTCTCATAATGGTGTCTATGTGCCATCTTTTTGAAGGGGCATACCTGCAACACAAATAATACATTGATTAGTCCCAGCACAGCACTGAAGAAGAATCATGAACATGCCAAGTTATCTCAACTGTATACAGGCAGGAGACAAATGCTGTCAGAAAATAAATGGTATCAACATGGTCTGTCAGACGATGGATCACTCATTTTATCATCATTCAGCATTTAAATGTTAGCCATCCTCTGTCCACTGTGGTACCACTAAAAAAATGGTATCTTGATACATGTCAGAGTATTTTGTATTCTGTGACAACAGGTGGAATGAATTCCTTCTTCACAGGGCAAACCTGACATTTAGTCAACATGCATCTAATTAATGCAGATACAGGTTCTTCTAACAGGTTCTTGCAACCTGCACTTCTGTGCTTATATCGCTTAGAAAACCTTGCACAGTTGTATTAGGGTTGCAGTCGAATTGTCTTTTTTGCTGTGGAAGGCTCCTAACTGAGTGAAATAACCTGGAAGTATCCAAGTGGCAGCCATGATAAGGGCAGTTTGAATTCTCTAAATGCTAAGGAAATGTGTTTCAATGCTTTCTTTCTTATCTCCTTTAGCAAAGAGTACACTTGACCATCCTTTACCAAAAGGAAAGGAGATAATGCCGTCCCGACAATTTCTTGTGACAGGAACATTTAAAGCGTTGCATCAACGCTTAATCGTAAACTCTAAATAAACAGAATCACACCTCTGAAGAAGGATGTTTTCAGTTTTAGACAGGAATCCTCTCTTAATTTGTCACTGTACTCATTTTCTGTGTGTTATAAATAAAGTTTGGTGAGTTAGGAAAAGACATGTCATTTTTTTGGCAATTCGACTGCTGCCAAGGTCACACAGGAGGTGTATCAAATTATTACCAAGCAGTTGAGCACAGGTGTAATGTATAGTGAAGTCTGTGTGTCAGTGTCCATACTTCTCTGCAGCTAGAAAGACTCCTGATGCACAGTCTGCTTTGAATTCCGGGTCACAGGAGTCCAGGAAGTAGAGCAGCTCTTTCATCATGCCCCTGATGTTGTTGCCGTTCACCAGGGCGAAGCTCAGTTCCATTGCACGTCTACACAACAATGAACAAAGGTCAACAAAGGTCAGAAACAACAGGGCAAAATAGTAATCAACTTAAAATTGTTGCTTTAGTAATGGGTGCACTTGTGAATCACCTCTTGATGGACACATCCAGGTCTTTTAAACAATCCACAATGGTGCTCCGATGCCTCTGCACTGCATTGTGGTCCGTCTGTACCGTCTTTAGTAGAGATGTCAATGCCACGTATCTGGAATGGTAATTTAATTAAAAGTTAACAGGAATTAATAAAAAAAAACATTTTGGATGTCTCAATGTGTGCAAGGTCAAGTACTGTAAGCAAATTAATTACCTTATATTTTTGTCATTGTTAAGAAGGAAGCGACCGAGTATATTAATGGCCAAGACCTGTAAGATAAAAGGCATTTAAGCAACAACAACAAAAGAATGTCTATGCTCATACCAAGTTTTCCCTCTCTTAAATTAACTCACCCTCAGTCCACTTTCAGACTTGATGTCCATTATTGTCAGGACAGTCTCGTAGAGAATCGCATTGCCCACATTTTTACTCGTCTCTGTGTTCGTTGCAACCTGGAAGTATGAACACCACACATTTGTCAGGAGAACACTCTCTCCAGAAAGCTTTTGGCCAAAAACAGATTATTTGTAATCCTAACCTGTGCAAGAATGTCATTCATTGCTTCACTGGAGTCATCATCACTCTTGCCTAAAATTCGCAGTAGTCTCAATATCCGCACCTAAGGAAAGAAACAGTCCCGTCCCGTCAGTTCACTTGACAAGTGTGATGTACTTTTTGTCCCCCCACAAGTAAATTCTGGTTTCTCTAGCCACTGGCACAACTTCGCCTGTTTTAACTGTAGGTGTGCCATTCAATACTTCAACCGTTTGTACACCAATATAAAGACATTTTTAGCATTTTTTTTACCTGCTACGGGTACAGCTTTAAATATTCTTTGATATTTCTGTCCGAATGAAGCACAGTTGACGCCATGCCTAAATCTGCACTTACAAGTAGAGGGTACTTGCATCAAGAAAGAAGGAGATTTACCTGCAGGAAAGGGTCGCTTATTCCTGACACATCATGCTCAGGAGAATATCCAGACATGATTAGGTTCTTCAGGATTCTCACCAACTGTGGAACCAGCTAATAAAAAAACCAACAACAGAACAGAAAAGGACAGGTGTCACAGTATTTTGTGTAGATCTATCACATTTTCTACTATTCATAACATTCATATAATATTGTGTTCATCAACTTTTAAAGTTAATTATTTCTCAATGATATAGTGGCAGCCAGACAAACTCATATCAAGAGCAAAGGGGTTGGGAATTTTGCTTATTGAGGTAGAATATGGTTGAAAGTTAGGAGATTGAATAGCCAAATTTTTGAGGTTGTGAAATCAAAACATTGATCGTACAAAATAAATTTGGTTTGAACATTTGGATTTGAGAGGGGAAAAAAGAACTAAATCTACATTCACACTTCTGTCACTTCTGAATGTCGCTAAATAAACAGATGTATATTTAAAACTTAAGTTTAATTCAATGCAAAACTACAAATGGAATTATACAAGATAGGAAACATCTCGTCACAATAATTAATTTTTCAAATATATGTAATTTCTAATCCCTCGATGCCTTTTATAAACAGGTTATCAAAATGTAACCTTAAAGAAACACTAACACTTTGGGAAGTTTGCCTTATTATGCATTATTAAATTAGAAGATTAGGCATCATTTTCATCTCTTTGCACCCAGAACAGAGATAAGTGTAGAATGTGTTTAGCCTAAATGTCCGGGTCGTAACACTAAATAACACAGACTGGAAGCAGGGAAACTGCTAGCCCGGTTCTTGGAAATTGGATGTAATGGTGACGAGCTTACAGATACAGCATGTAAATAGAACAGGTTTGGAGTGGCCTACTTCCTTCACCGTTAGTTTTGTGTCGACCTGCTTACTGACTTTCTGTTACGCCAAAACAAATACGTTTTCAGACCAGATCACTTTACAGGATAAATAATACATGTTCCCGTCTGCTGCGAGTATGACGACAAACAAGCAACCCAAAATGCCAGAGTGGGGATCTAAGACCGTTTCTGACATGACAGGTAAGCTACCCCCTAACAGTGACACAGATACAGTGGAAATCATCTGTTCTTGGTGACAACACTTGTGGCAATCATGTGAAAACACACCCACCCAATTGCTTTTAAATAAACAGTGATCAAATGAGTTGCATATTAGGTAAAAATGGCACTCAAACAATTGTGAGAAATGCATCTGACAGATGGACCATAAGATTATTTTATAATATTCAAAAACACTGACATAGTAATGATCACTGTACAAATTAAGTAAATCAAAATTATAAATCAAAACACAACATGACATTACTCAACATAAATTTGGTTAAGTCTGAGGTGAGTGTGAGGGGTGATTACTATTTACAGCATGCACCAGCTATGAGATCAGAATGTACTCTTACCTTCTCATTCTAACACAATGCAGGAATTGTAACAAAGACAAATGACAGAAAAAATATGAGGTAGATGTTAGGGAGGGGAAACTGGAAATCATTCACTTTCAGAGAGCTTAAAATAATGTTAAGATCATGAGCATGAGGGGTGGTGCTTCTGGCACAGTTTTACACCTAGAGAAGGAAAGGGGACAGCAGCAGTTGAAATACAAGAGGAAAAGACAGTGAAAGGAGATAAAAGATTGAGACATACTTTATATGCAGAGCAAACCTGGAGTGGAATCCAAGCCTCAAAAGTTTAACATGTTTGTCTGAGCTTAGCTATACCAAAAGGAAATGTGTACGCAAAGAGAGAATGAAATGTGACGTGAGCTTAAGACAAATGCCTAAGTAACTACTTAAAAAAAGGTAAGAGAATCTGTTAGTACCTTTCTGAAGTGGGACAGCATGTCAGGACTTCTTTCACACATCTCAGTGAGGAGGACAACCGATGTATGGAGAACACCTGGGAGAATAGCAAAAAGTGGAGGTTCAACTAATAGTTTGACTACTTTTGTACTTTTGTTCCCTTCATTTGTTCCCTTTGTTCCCTTTGTTCCCGTTTGTTACTGGGCATTCAGACCTAACACCACAAGGGACTATGTTGGTGAGTGCCATTGTTTCAGGTACAGATGATCCAATAAAAAAAGATTCAGGAGCGCCAGCTTCAGTAACAGATCCATGAGTTTGAAGGCTTATCATGGCCAAAACACAGCACAGGAGTGTGGGCTTGTTTGCATTTGATTGGTCAACGCAATATGTTGCTGGGTGATGTTTCATGCCTAAAGTTGTGCCAGGTTTAACTTTTTTGTTGGAGCCTTACGCCTTGGCAACCCTGCTGTGGCAATGCAGTGGTCTCATTGTAATGAATGGTATTGCCACACAGTGCTTTTGTCGGTCTGAACACAGAATTAATGTCAAAAAGTATTTAAGCATCCGGCTTTCACAACATTTATGTGCTGCATGTGCCAAATGACAGACGAGAGGTAATCTGCCGTGCTGCTTTTAAAATGTGATTTACACACATTGCCAAGCATGTAGCAATATGCAGACTATGCTCTTGTAGTTCTTTGTATCAATATAAGGGTGGACCAATTGCACAGAAGCCTAAGTGAGATGTCAAAAAATATGATGTACTAGCATACAGATGATTAACTGCAGGGGACATCAGGTGACAGCATCATAAATCTTAAAGATTACTACACAGGCTAATCATTTTCAAGTGACCTGATCTGAATGTTACAAGGTTGAAAACTCATCATCCGAGTGTCAGCTGTGGAAAGCAGTGGTGGTGAGCTCTGAAGCCAAACAACAGTCATAAACATGTCATATTCGGAAATAATGTTTCAAATTATTAAGTAATCAATTCTGTAAATAATTTTTACATGCAAGAGATATTTTTTCACATCATGGAGTAGATTGGGTGTTTGTATAAAGGTCAATGTACATTATACATAAGTAGGGTATGTGGTCTAATTACGATATGCATGATTACAAATTCAAAATGTATTTTGTTTATAATTTTTGTATCTGCAAGTTTGCATTAGCAATTCCTAAGAATCCTGACAATGCTTTGTACATCTTTGTGTATCTTGTGGCCATGTCAGACCAGCTTCCATTTACTGTATACACAATTTAACGCTGTACATTGCAGGACAGACAATAATGATCTACAAAATTAGCAAACAAACACTGATGCATTTTCAAATCGTTTTATCTGAAGCAATCACTACTGCATTGCCACACAATGTTAGAGAAGAAGTTATTTCAACAGTTACAAAAACATTTTCCTGTGACATACTGTATCTCCCCTAAGTGGGGTACACATAAGCTCCAGAGTGTATGACAAACTCATTAATTCCACTCTCCTCTGCAAAGGACACCACAAAAAGGACATGAGCTGTCCAGCTGTTCTGAGCAAAGCAGTGTGAGTGAGTGGCAGGAAATAGGACAAAGTCTGCATTTGTGTAGGACAAGCACATTTCCCCACGAGCCAGCAACTGCATCCTGACAAACTGTTTGCACTTACCATGGTTTTTCTCGCTCAGCAGGTTTTTTGTGGCTGGAAGGAACATTTCCATAAGTTCTGGAACCTTCCTGATGACATGAACTGCACACAATGCCGCCTGTCAACACATATGTAGACATAAGACACTCAATGAGGAAAGGGTCCAACCTTTAACACAATGTGTCACTTTTGAGTATTAACTGTTCAGCACATATGCCTATATTTTCATTCATGAATAATCAACAACAGATTAAAAACCCTTCACGGTATTCATATAAACATGACAACGATAAGGCTTACTTTTTTCCTCAAGTAGGAGTTGGATGTTTTGAGCAGCTTCTCTACCTCCCCAGCCAGATCACGACACATTTCTGAGGAACCCATGCAGCCCAAAGTGCACAAGGCCAGGCCCTGGACATATTGTGTGCTGTGATTCAAGTCACTGTGTTGGGAGAAGAGATGTTGATTGAGCCATGGAAACACGAAAATAAAAGATAGAAGAAACATTTTGGATGACAGGTCAAATAGCAGCTATGGTAGATTTTGGGGTTCCGAATTGATGTAATGAATTTCATCTTTCATCAAGAACACATTTAAAAGCAAAATATTTAATATATTCACCGAGGATCTTGCCTCCACTTACTTCTTGATGCAATTTGTCATTAGTAGGTGGACGTCCTGCCTCTCGTCCAACAGCAACATAGCTCCCAAATAACCTATTCGTTTGTCCGTAAACTTCTGGGACGCAATCAGCTTCAGGCACTCCAGCTGGAAAACAAGTCATCATGTCACAAAACTGCCCAAAAGATGCACGCTTTGTAACAATAATGTCATTGGCAAAACTAAAAAGCTTCTTTTATTAATTTTGCCTATCCCCCAGTCATCCTCCCAACATCACCAAACATACCTGCCCAAAGTGTGCCGGGTAGCCCAGCATGTGCATATAAAGTAGCTTTGCCACATTTCTGCAACGATATGTATTGTCTTCCTCTCTAAAGGACGAGCGGATAGCAGCACACTCTTTCTGGATCATCTCACGCTCCTCTGCCTGGGTCCGTGCTGTCCGGATAGTCCGGATCAGCTCCCGCAGTCTGATCGGAGCTGGCATTCTCTGGAAAACATGAGGAAAAGAGACCGATTGGCACTCATTGCCTTTGGCACTAGATTAAACCATAATAATAACAGAAAAGTTACACTTCTGACAAAGAAAATGACTGGCCTTGTTTCAAAAACATGGTAGTGATTATAGAAGAAATTTGATTGCTGACCCGCTGCAAATGTACATTTTACAGTTATAAAGTCATTGCAGTAAATGTTAAGTTGACACATTATGTGGTTTACTGCAGAGCATACCAACTTAAACTAATACAATCAAATAAAAGCTAAAAAAAACAACTTCCTAAAAACACCATGAGCAAAAGATTTGATGAATATTTGTAATAAGGAGACAAACCGTTAGGTATTCCTTTAAGAGCTGAATTTTTTTAATAGTATTAAAAGTGCAGAGGGAAAGGCAAATGGCAGGTGAAATTACATTCCCTCACGGAAAAGCTTCTGAGAGCACACAAGCTTTAAGCCACAGGAGGCGGTTTAAATATTTATAAGTACATGCTTAGTTGTGAGAATAAATTATCTTGCGTTTATATGGACCCAAAAAAATAACAGTCACTATGCTTACTTCTCCAAAACAGGCAACATAGGTAAGCTGATAGCATGATTCAAAGATGTCCCGTCACAATTCTGTTTTATCGAACGTAATATCTAAGAAACTCGTTACTCAAAGAATTTAAGATAAACAAAGTCTTTGATGGAGCAGGGCGTGGTGTTTTTTCTATAAAAGAGACTGTATCGGCGATTGTTAAGTAGCCTAGCAAGACAAGAAAACTAAGAGGCAGGATACGTAGCACATGCGGAACAATGAGACAGAACTTTAAAAGTTAGTGGTTCATATTTTGAAATCAATATCTTTACAGTCCCAGTGACAAACAGGAAGCAGCTTTATTTAGGTCCTCTTTGTATTTGTTGTACATCTGTAGGATTGTCATGTTGCAGGTTTTCAACATCTCATTTTCAATTCTAATAAAACTGTAAAGTTAATATTGGTAGCCCCTCTACCTAGAAAGAGGTACATTTGTCATGAAGCCTTTTATCTGGTAGCATGCAGTACGTAACTAAAATGCTACAGCATCAGAAGTTATGGTAGTTACTAGGGCTGGACCCAAATATTCAACAACAAATAATATTGTAGAATAACAGAATACTTTAAAATTAATTAAACCTAAGAACACGTATTGCAGCGCTATGACGTCCATCTCATTCGAGAAAAGAAAAATGTCTGGCTGAGTCCTTCCCGAGTTATGTCATGTAGACGAGCAAAGCCAGAGCCGCCATTACTTGTGTCGAGGCGTATCCCTGAATTCTGACACTTTCAAAGGGGAGATTAGATGCTTCATATAAGCCTGCTGATTCTGCCCCTATGATTTTAAATGGCAGTGTAACACCAAAGACAACTTCGTGTTGTGGCTCAGTGAAACTGTTATACATAAGACTGTGTCGTAAGCATTTGTCTTATCGAAAATATTGCTGCTATTGTTCTCACTAGAGCCCAGACATAGGACTTATATTTCCATAAGACTTATGGCTGGGCTCTAGGTCCTGAGCTGGATAATTGCCAGAGAGCTTTACATGGAAAATCAAGTCCAGCTCCTGTTCCCACATGACACCAACTCCAAAAATCGCTTGAGCATTTATAGATTAAGGTGACTGTGAAGATTGAGCTTTAAATTAACAGGACATCAACTTTAAATTTGTCGTAGAAATACTTGGTTGCCCCTGACTCTTTCGGTGGTTTGTAGAGAATCTAAGAATTCACTGTGATCAAAGAGGGAGGGGGTGGGTGGTCAGGCAAGGCCACACTTTAATAAAGCCAGAGATCTACTGTCTGCCTTAAAACCATTTAAATTACCTGAGCTGAATGGGCCTAGTGTTGGTCTCAGTAAATCATGACTCCCTCCTCTTGCTGTGCTTATAATCAAATGTCTACACATTAAAGAAGGTAAATCCAGGCCTCTGCTGAGAGCTGATTAAATTACAGTTCTTCATTCTTGCAGTTGCAGTGTGACGGCACATTCTTCTACAATCAAGAAACATTATATTTCTTATTATCCATAATTGCCATTTCTCTTTCATGCAGTTACCATTTCTGGGAAGTGTAACAGTGTAATAAATGTAAAAGACAACATTTACAGGGAGGGATTGAGCATGTTGGAGGTGGATTAGAAAGACCCCAAGATGGGGAGCCTTGAGCCTATTCAATAGTTGGGCTGCAACAGCCTCTGGTTCACTCACCAAGGTCAGCTTTACTCAACCTTACTACAAAGACAATAAGGGAGCTGTTCTGCTGTATAGCCATTGTACAGATTAAGGTGGTGACACACAGACGAGCCCATACAGATTTTGCTGGACATAACGGCTCAGTATACCTGGGGATATCTGGCCCAAGCGTGACAATGACAAAAGATGCAGGTCCACACCCTGCGCCAAAAAGTTAATGGAAAAAACAACAACAACATGACAAACCAATAGTTTGGTAGGCATCTAATTTTAAGCAAGGTGATTGCCCCTAAGACCTCTAAATGCCTAACCCAACAACACGACTAACACTATGGATCATTTAGTCAGACTGCGCAATATCATTAATTAACACATCTTTCCTATATGGGCGTACTTTGCATGTACTGTGAAATGTTCATAACAAGCTTTTACTCTCATGAGAGTTAGAGAGCCAGCCCAGATTATCTTTCATAGCCTGACAACCAGTAACAAACAAAAAAGCATGCCACACCTTCCTTGTACCTCAGGGAGCAGTCAATCTGAAGTCTGAGACATCAGACTAGAAGCAATAAGAGATGAAACACAGCTTTACATTAGATCATTGAACACCATGAGGACTTCAAATTAAAAGCACAGATTCAATCAATATCCACCTTTTTTGTTGAGAAAGAGTCGCACAGTTGAAACTAGACAAAAAGATCATCAGACAGATAAAACATGAAGAATTTACAGAGCCACCACTGGGGAGAAGCATTTTCCCTACTCAATTTGCCAAGCTGTTGTAACCTGCACTTTGTCTCTTTATTCTGTGCTCAGCTTTGCTGCACTCAGATGTAAGAAATGAAATACTATCAAAGCAGACCACTCTATTCCTTATCATATCACCAACTATAAGTGATCAGCTATGCAGGGTAATACATATTTCATAATAGCCATTGTGTCAGTTTGAACATGTTTTACATTTATACCCTGCTTCTTACGTGCACAGTCAAATGTTGGGTCCTGTACCTTTGTAGAGAACAAGAAATGTATTTAATTAATAGTCTAAATATTATGAACAGTGTTTCCCATGTAAACATTTTTTGTGTAGCCCATCCAAATAGAGTTCAACTGGCTTTTCAATTGCTTTAATCATTTACTTTTTTTGGTACAGAAGGATTCATTGTGCAAGACTGTTACATTGATGAGAAAATGTTAGTTAGCTTGTGTATATAACACTGTTTGCAGCCATCTCCACCTTCGTCCACTACCACATATAAATTCTCAATTAGTGGAAGACAAATGTTAAATGTGCAAAACCTGGTGGTCAGTAGACAGCTGAAAGCCATTACTAAGCTTAATATTTACTAGGCCCATTTGGCAAACATGTGAATTAATAGCTAAACCGGTAGAGGCTCTGCAGATCTTAAACCAACAGCCGAATACAGCATCATGGAATTCAAAATGAATGTGAATATGTGCAAACAAGAGTTCAATTCCTTAGCCAAAGGCATAATTTCTCTACTCTACCAAGCAGTAACTGTAGCTAGAATAGGCTCAGTCAACCTATACAAATAGGTTTTTTTTTTTTTGTTAGAGTGCAAACTAACCAGCAGGCAAAGCAACAAATAGTAATGTTACCTCATACAGTACTTTCCCCACCACTGACTTGGTTGGTCTGCTTTTACTATGAGGGAGTAAACCGAATCTGAGAAATGAACTATCAGCTACTGTGCAAGTCAAATGTGTTAACCAAAACTCTTCTGATGTTAAAGATACTTCAGACTTTTTAAGAAACTTAAGACAAACCCATGAGCCAATTCAATTCACAGTCAGTGTATCCGAGACTGATTTGTAAACACAGGGGCAATGCCCAGTCTTAATGTGTTGCTGATCAATAACTGCGAACCCTACTGTAAAATAAAGCTCTACGTAATGCACCTGCTCAAGTAAGTAGTATGCCAACAAGTTAGTCATCATATCACTGTTGGCAGAGTTAAAGGTTAAGCACTAATTAAGGTCATAGCCGTCTGGTTTCAACCGGTCATCATGTTATTACACTGAATTATTAAACATCAAAAGGACAACTTTGGATTCTGTTGAATCCTGGATATTTCTTCACCATAGTTTCATATTAGACAACTGAATCCCGTCAAACAGTGGGCTATTACTCAGGAGTTAGTTGATATTTTGGAATGGCACTTCTTAAATGTTCTACAGCTATCAAAAATGGATGTGACAAAAATGTGCAGGTATCTCCCAAACCATACGTCATACTCATTTGATGACTTCCTATATACACAGCTGACATCCTTAACGTTAACCCACAAATTGTTTTTATGAAAACTAGTCTTCATTAGATGACGTATAGGCATTATTAAAAGGCGTGTTGACTTAATTGTACCTTCTTAATTAAAGACGTTGACAACACCGAGTAACAAAGTTATGAACCTAGAGCAAAAAGGAGTCCGCGTCCTTAACAGGCTAAGCTAGCTACCGTTAGCTTCCTGTAAATGTAAATGCAACGTTGACTTATTGGTGAAATGTTTTCAATTTGACAAATGTTAGGAACATCTGATACCATTAAAACCTTTGAGGAAAACGTAAAATCTGTAATGTCACTTAGCTAACGCAAATTACACCTGCCAAAAGTCAGCTAACAACAAGCTCAGTTGGTATTTTCAATGAAAGGGCAACATATTAGGTTGACACTACAGCAGGAGCTTCACCATGGCTATCCATTTTTCGTCAAATGAATGTTCATATCAACAGCATTAAACAATATTCTCAAAATGAAACGATAGGCCATTAAAGGCTAGTCATGACACCTGAATCTGATAGCCGTTTGAACAGGACATGATGCAGTTTAGGCCTTCTTGAAGGATTATCAAGCTAGCGACTCCACAGTGGCGTTAGCTAGCTACCTGCACACTCGTTGTCTTCTCTATTACCTTGTCCGAATAATATCTTAACTAAGTGGAACATTGTAAGAACCTAGCTAATTAGCTCTCTATAAATATATAAAACATAAACTTGGCATTACGTATTGTCACGATGAGTATGACTTAGTGGACAATCACTCCACATAAAAGGCTATTGAGCTCCACATCCCTAGCCCAGCAGGTAGTTAGCAATGCTATAAGACTATACTAACCATGCTAGCTAACTTAGCTGCTGACAGGCACAACCCCGGTGCACTGAGGGCTGCGACTTCCTATGCAGCGCCACATTGAGAGTTGACAACGTAGATACAAGCAAACCACTGACAATTATTCACACGTAAAGACATTTTCATATATTTCTGCCGACAACTTATTCTTAGAATATACTTACTAGCCGTAATGATGCCAGAAAATAACTGGAATCTTCTCTATTAGCAATGGAGGGAGGAACACACTAGACATGCAAAATGGTGGCTACTCCAGCCTCAGCACATCTACCGCAGGCGGAGGGTTACACTGACATATCCCAGAGGTTGGTGAAAGAAGCGCGGACAGAGAGAAGTTAATCATCAGCGTACAGTAACGTTAGCTTGTAGAAGGGGACTTATTCACAGGCTGTGCCTCTGCCAGAGACTCCAACCTGATATGCCAGTGCTCACTGGACACCATGGGTAATAGTTGAATTATGTCTTCACGATGAGAGATGTAGCTAAATGACTGTGCAGTTAATCCGGGTTATCATTAGCTAGTTGCTGTCTAGCTAGTAGGCTTGTTCTCGCATTGACTATAAAGGGCTAACGTTCGGCTCGTTATCTTTAGCCAGCTAGCTAACGTTAACGTTATCTCATTGATCTCTTAAACTGCTTGACTCTACAAACTTGTGTATAATGTGGCTTTCATCTTGAGTATTAACGTGTGCCATCAGTTACAAACGCCAACAATGTCATGCCATGACGAGATTATGTTGTTGAGATGGCAATATTTTCTCTCAACCCTGCGGAAGAATACATTTTTACCCTGTCAATGTCGTGCTGCGGTCCGTTTACTCGTGGCAGTCAGTGATGACGAACACATGAATGTTATGACATTAGCAGTTTAATGGTTTGGCGCGCCACCTAGTGTTGTTACTGTGCTGTCCAAGAAATTATTCCTTAGGTTGGGCTTGATTAGTAGTTAATTCAATGGTGGAAGAAGTAATAAGTTCTTTAACTTAAGTAAAAGTACTAATACCACGATTAAAAAAACACTTGGTTACAAATAAAAGTCATCCATTCAAAATACTACCTTAACTGAAAGTATGTAAATATAATCAAGGAAATGTACTTAAAACACTCACTATACAGCCAAATATGGGCTCTTCAGTTGTTATATTATTATATAGTAATGCAGTAACATGTAAGATGCATTTTAATGTTATAGATGGCGGCAAGAGAGCTCATTGTATTCATTGTTTTATACTGTTCGGTGGTTTAATTTACTGTATAACAATGCATTGTATTTCATTTACTCATTATAGGTTTAGTGAATTAAAAAGTACAATATTTTCCTCTGAAATATAGTAGACTGGAAGTACAAAGTAGCATAACAATTAAAACATTCAAGTAAAGTACAAGTACCTCAAAAATATACTTAAGTACAGTACTTTAGTAAATGTACTTAGTTACTTTCCACCACCAAGTTCATTAAATATTAGGCTAAATAAAGGACCGCATCAGATTTGGTCTTACGTTTAAATAAGGGTCATCTTCATGGATACAGATCATATTTAATACAAGTATTTATTCATATTTAGACAGAGTACAAGGCATCACATATAGTCAAATTGTGACAGTTTTTAAATGAATTGTGATCAACTGTAAAGTCAGATGGAAGTAAAATATCAGTTAGCTGTAATCAATGATAAACTAACAACAGCAATAATTGAATGGCTGTAACCAAAAACATTGGTTAAAAAAGGATGTTAGTGTCATAAAGAATGTAATTTTTATGATCCTGAGATTAACTGCAGTGATTGTAATATCATGTGAAGACCTTGGTTGAGCCTGTTATTTATGTGGTCACAGCCTTACTGTCATAAAACTGTCTGAGTAAACAGAATCTGCTGGTTAGGGAATCAGAGGTGGCAATTACCTTATTGCATACTTCCAGTTTGTTTAATGTCAATGAAAATACTGAAATCAATTTGAATTGATCCAGTTATGACGTCTAATATTATACATTTGTTATTAATTAAATTACATTTTTACTTATTTGATCAGCCTTAAACTTAGATGTTCTAGAGTTCTTGAAACACAGGGAGCTTCTCTAGTAACAAGTGGATTTTCTTTAGCCTATTTACAGAATTACCACGCAAAGTATTGCCATGAAATAAGGATTAAAGGACACGTAGAAACATATGGTTTGCAGTGAAAGACGTTAGATGTCATTAACCTTAGCTGATCACTCAGCTACTTTAAGAATGTTGCAATGAAGTGTAAGGAATTATAGAAATTAATTTATGCATTGATATTCCTATTCAGGCTTTTTTTAATTGCACGCAGCACTAATGATAACAATACATTTTATTTGTAAAGCGCCTTTCATGGCTAAAAGCAATCCCAAGGTGCTACAAAGTAGAGAGTAGCACTATTGCCAGTCTCCCTGTAGACTACAGAGTGGATGAATCAACACTGCTCAGTGTTTATAGAAGCACACACACCCATCAAGTCACTTTTTCATACTTTGACCCGCCAGCCTAGAAGCTTATCATCCGAGTGAACAAACAACACACCTAAAAGCATTCATCCACTCTAGAGGCCTTTATCACACAGCAGGAATACAAAGTTACCCAGATAACTCTGCTGTGTCAAATCTAGAACATCGGCTCAAGTTTAAAGGGTCAGTTCACCCAAAACATGTATATGTTTTTGGCCATTTAGAAATTGTGTTGTCATTGCGTGGTTTGTCCAGCAGAGAGCACTGACAAGTTTGTTTTCCAAGTGTAAAATGTCATACTCATAACTTGGTCAAAATTAATTACTAACCAAGTTAAAGGATCACTATCAAAAATATTTGTGTTGTGTGTTGTTGAAACAAATATTGGTCGTTATATTGTTATCAGATATATTGTTGGTATATGTTGGTCTGGTGCTGATTTATAAAAATCTGTAACATAAAAATCATCTTCTTTCTCATTAAAGGAGACTTTTTTTTAAGCCATGACAGGATACAGTTTCCTGTAGTATTTTGTGCTTCGTTGTCACGAAGATGAATTAGTTGACATGTAAGCTCATCAGCTGTTATGGTTTTAGGTTTTAGCACTTTTAGGACTTTTGAAAGCTAAGTATGAAGGTTAATTTGACCTTGAAAATAGTAGTTTGGCAAAACTGTGCTATTACTATTATCCAATATATATTTTAAATATATTTCGACCATTGTTAGAATTGTCTTATCTCTAAAAATATATATAATAATTGAGGTAGTATATGGAAATGTTGTGAGGTTTCTCTTCACTGTCGTTTTTTCTCCAACACGACGTGAACGCACCACAGTATCTTTAGCATGAACTCCCCATCATCCCTGCATATCCCACAATCCTGTTCGGTGTAGCTTCACTGCTTTTTACGTTAGAGATCAGCTGAGCTCGTGCATCGCTGCAGTGAGTGCACGGGTGCCAGCGGCTCGGGATCGGAGCAGCTCGGGGCCGCTCGGTGTCTCTCTGGTCATTTAAAAAACCCTGATTGACTAGAGACGGGGATTTTTCTTTTACCGACTGCAAGAATGTGACTATTATGTATCCGTTGTTTATTTTTTACCCCCGTAAATGGTCCCGACTCTGCTGATCGAGTAGACGATTTGATCACATTTTGTATTTATTATTTCGTTCATCATCTGTCCCCTCAGTGCGGAAAACACCTGGACGGGGGTTAGGAAAATATTCCAGGTTTTTTTTTACCGGGAGTGGGCAGTAATATGTCCAGGCGAAAACAGACCAACCCCTTCAAAGTTAACTGTAGGTATTCCAGGTATTGTCTCATGCTATTTCACGCGCTATTTATCCATGTCACGTCCGTTATCTGTGTATACTTTGGCTTTTAGAATGACTATTGTTTTCGCAGCGTTTTATTTGCTTTGCTTGATGTCCGCTGTAGCTTTTAATAGATTCATGTAGATGCATCAAACCAAAGACAGGATACAACATGACAAACCATCACAAACTCTATTGTTAATTCAGAATATATTATGTTAGCAGCTGACATTCGACATAACGTATACATATTTTTAGGTTAGTCATAAAAAAACATTTCTTGTTAGAGTGCTGATGAATATCTCACTTTCATTTTGGTTTGTAGTTTGTGTGAGAATACAGCACAATACTTTGTTGGCTGATCGATTTATGTTTTATTTTTTAATTCCACAATGGCCCCATGAGTAGTTACATTTATTGTCTAATTCAAACTCTGGGTAAAACAATAGAATAACAAAATAAAATGATTAGTTACTGTATTTAAAACAAACAAACATGCAAATTAGAACATCTCTAGGAAATATTTAATAGTTACTTAAAAGTAGATGTCATTATTTTTGAAAAACTCTGCAAGATTCATATTAAAAATGTGTAATGGTACTCATCACCTTGATCTCCTTTTAAATTGATAACATGTGGAAATGTTCAATTAATTTATATTTTCCCAGTAGACTGCTTCACAAGAAGCCCTGTATATTCCTGTAGTCAGTCTGTATGTGCTTTACCATATTTCTGGGATTTGTTTTAAGGTGTAATTTCTGTAGATTTATTTGGAGGAAAAAAAACATGTCTCAGGTTAATGAATAGCAAGTCTGGAGTGAGTCTCATCACAATAGTATATTGTTAAAGGATGATCAGAGGCGACAAGCGTTTTCTTTTATACACTATGCATGGTGTCAATTCAGTTTGCTCTGACATCTCATCTCCAACACAAGATCACTTAACAGCAATACAGAGCAGTAGACTTGAATCAATTAGTTAATTAATTGATTAGTGGATTGACAGGAAGCTAAATAGGCAGCTATTTTGATAATAATTTAATTGTTTTAGTCATTTCTTAATGAAAAATGGTCTTTCTGGTTCAAGTTTTTCAAATGTGTGGATTTGATACTTTTCTTTGTCATACATAACGGTCAATAATCTAAATATGTCAGCTTGAAGTTCTGCAAAGTACATTTTTTATCTATTTTTTATTATCTTATTACTTAGTTAGACAAAAGGATTATTCAGATAATATTATTATTATCATTATTTTCAGCCACATTATAGCACATAATCGGCAAAAAAGAATGAAAGCCTCGGCTATTTAAAATACGTGCAATAGCCCTGTACTTTAGGATGACAGTTGTTGTTGAAATCATTGTTTCTGTTGTCTTTTTCTCCCCTTTTTAGAATGAGATATCTACAGTATTGCCTGCTAAAATAATTCTATTTGTACACATTTCCTCATATTGAGTGTTTTCTGAATGGCACATCGTCCTCAAGAGTCCTTGTTTGTATGCAGAGCTTTCCTACATATTGCCAGTGTCACTACACTATTATGAACTGTAGCATCCCATTTAGATTCTAATAAAAAATATTGGCATACAAATATACAACATTAACTTTATTGAAACTAAGTACTACTGGGGAGACACTGGTGTGAATTACCTACTATTGGTGTCCCTGTCTTTGCTTTGGCTTTTGGCCTTCTTCCCCCCCCTGGATCTCCTTTTTGGTGGACAGCATGCTGACTTCTTAAACACGCCTCAGTCCACAGTAGGGGATTGCCTAGTGTAATCTGCTGAAGTTATGGAGGCTGGAGCCCTCTTTTCTAAACATAGTTTGTTTAAACTACTGTTGAAATGCATCTTGCACTTGCGACTGCAGTAATCCCTACGAGCTAATGAGCTCATTTGCTGCTCTGTAACACTTCAACAAGAGTCCAGAGTGGACCCTCAGGAGGGTCTGATACAACGTAATGTTGACATGCGTTACTGCACCGCACTTCATGCTGTGACAAATACCAAGACGTTTTTTGGATTTGATAAGCCATACCTCCTGCAGTGTGAGTTCAGCCACTGTGTTTTGTACATTGACTCTCCTCTGCTTTGCCTTGATTGTTTTACCTGTCTTTTCTTGTGAGCTATGAATTGCATGCACGGAGTCGTCGTCCCCCTGAGAGGGTCAGACCAGATAGACAGACTGACAGACCAGACAGGCAGAGAGACAGTCTGACAGGCTGGCGGGCGGGCGGGCGGGCTGACACACACACACACACACACATATACACACACACACACACACACACACACACACACACACACACACACACACACACACACACACACACACACACACACACACACACACACACACACACACGTAGGGAATTCCAGACAATAATACAACAGTGCTGTCTGTCTAGCTTTGAGAGTTGGAAAGAAATGGAGGTGGTGCTTGCTTCATGGAGAAAAATGGATGTGCCCTTGAGGTTGACAGTAAATAGACATCAGTATAAGTACGCCTATTACCGTAAACATTCAGGAAAAACTCTTTCTTTAAAAGTTGACTGTAATTAACACGGTGCATGTTATTCCAGAACTTTTCAAATGTTGAGTGTACATATGTGGGGGAACAGAAGATGATTTTTTTTGATGATTTGATTGCATTTCATCTTACATAAAAAGTAAAGTTTTTTCAAGCGTCTGAACTTGGTTAAAATAAGATGTGTTCTCCCAAGTTACCTCAACACAAATATTCTTGAATGACAGTGTAGTCTCGTGGCCCAATAAGTATGTTAATATTTCATATCAAGAAGGAGCATTTAGGTTGATTTCAGGGGCCAAGCCATCCAGAGAAAGTCTTCCACATGGGGGGGGGAAATGGTTAATCACTTCACCTTCTTCTAATATTAGGTCATCAGTTAATGAGAGTGAGAATTGATCAGTTGTCTGGCCCACCATCCTCGTTCTCCTGCGTGTATGTGTGAGTGGATGTAAGACAGGGGCCCCAGCACTTCCTGCCGATTCAGACGGTGTTGTGTGTTTTTGGAGGGGACGGCGGCTGAAAGGGAGAAGGAGGGGGCTTTGAATTCAACAGGACCCCCATTGCTTGGTGTTTGAGTAGAGTTTTGGCATTCTATCTTTTGTCTGTTTTGTTTTGTGCGCTACCCCTCCACCCCCCACTGCCCCCCCCCCATCCTCTCTCCCTCTTCTGTGTGTCTGTTGGCTGATGAGTTTGTCTCTTTGTCTGGATTCAGTCAGACACTGCGTCACCTCCTGCCTACAGACACACAGACTCAGAGATAACATCACAGTGGCAGAGACTGAGGGAGGGAGGATGGGGGAGGGAGGGAGGGAGGGAGCGAGGAGAGACAGATGTACAGACAGAGCCCCAGCAGTGGGGGGATGGGTATCTCTCACACATCAATCATTGGCTATGTGCCGTGAAGCCAGCTTGTTGTAGTAGTTCATAGTTCAATACTCAGACCCACTCTACCACTGCTAATGAATGCTTTGATTTCTATGGGAAAAGTGCCCAAACTGCATTCACATACTAACTTCCTCGCCAGTAGCAATATACTAGGATGACAAACCTCCTCAAGATTATATGTATGTATGTATGTGAGAGAGAGAGAGAGAGAGAGAGAGAGAGAGAGAGAGAGAGAGAGAGAGAGAGAGAGAGAGAGAGAGAGAGAGAGAGAGAGAGAGAGAGAGAGAGAGAGAGAGAGAGAGAGAGAGAGAGAGAGAGAGAGAGAGAGAGAGAGAGAGAGAGAGAGAGAGAGAGAGAGAGAGAGAGAGAGAGCTGTAATTACTTATGTCAGTCTCAGGTAACTGAAGTCAGGATCCCCTCTCCCATCTCTGATCTGTGTTAATGGAGGGAGAGCACACAAGGGAGGACAATTGGATTTTAAGCTATCATTAATTTTTAGTGACCTGAAGTGGGATGTTCTTTGTGTGTGAATGCCAGAGGAGCTTCCAACAAAACTGTCTCCAGTGAAGCAGTGCTGGCAGTTAGATACAGGTTTGCACAGGGTCAAGTGTGATAATAAGAAAAGTGAAGTTTTCTGCAACCAACAAAGCTGTGCAACAAAGAGTGGCATCACAAGGAGGTAATTGAGCCACATATTCGCTGTCATGGTATGAAGCTTTATCCTCCCCCTCAGAGCTGATGGTATAGATATGGAAGTAGTCAGAGTTGCATACAAGCAGGGAGGACAGAGGGCGAGCCAGGCTGTTCAGTGTGTGGGTGGTACTGAGAGAGCGCGAGAGAAACACAGTGAGCAGCAAGGCAGTTAGCTAGAGGAAAAGAGTGCAGGCTGCTTCCCCCGTGGGACTGCAGCATGGCTGTCGAACAGAGCTAGCATGTATCTGTGAGTGTATATGTGTGTGAAAAAGTGGGGGTTGGGATGCAAATTAAGTTAATGTGTGTGCACATACATGTCAGTGTGCTTGCCTTGCTGCCTTAGCTTTCATTATGTTTCAGTGCCGGATTGGTCATATGAAAGCAGCCTCATCGGTAGAAACGTTCTTGTGGTTTATGTCTTGAGTGTGGAGCCCCAAAGTCTCCAGAAAAATATAGAATTGTATAAATAATTGACTATCTGGGACTGTTTTTATTTTCAGTGGCCTGTGCTGTTCTGATCCTAGGTTGCACTTCCTGTCGGCTCCATTTTGTATAATTGTAATAATCTGTACCGTTCTGTATTTAAGCAAATGGCAAAATGTTCTGAGAGGCCTGGACACATTTTACACTAAGCTATAGGTGAATGCACTAGTGTTGAAAAATTCACACCTTCTTGTGGTATGCTGTGGCAGTAGATTCTGTTTCTCTGAACAGTATGTTGCTATGGAGATAAAGCACTCGTATGCTGGATTCATGGTGGCTTCTGTTTTAAAACAGACTTACTGACATGTTTAAATACTATGAATCACCATATTTTAAAGATAATAATGTTATTTGCGAAACCAAATCTTCAATAGGAAGTCGAGACACCACGGTGCAAAGTCTTAGTGGCGTCCGTCTGTCTGTAGACGCACTTGTGTTCTCTCCGTTTGATTCATGGTATGCAGGAAATTGCAGTTTGTTGTCGGACCCAAAACAGTCTTTGAAATTGTGAAACTTCATAGATCGGCTCGGTCTTCCATTGATGTGCTCCACACCTTTTTTGTGTGCATGTGCAAACATAAAAATCATTGATTATTTCCAGCAACACCCGTTTCATCTGCAAACCGGACATGCAGTTCTTGGAATGCTTTGATTGATTGGTGGATTTATTCAGATAGGAATGTTTGTTTCCTGCAAGCAAATGAAATACCTGACATATCAAGGTACTTAATCTCCTTGATGCAGAAACTAATATTGTTGTAACATTGGTCTAATACACCCATTGATCAGAATCAGAAATCCTTTATTAGTCGCACAACGGGGACATTTACATCGTTACATCAAAGAGTATATGAGGTAAAGTGCCATGTAGTTTACAAAGATGAATATTGCAACCTAACCCTAACCCAATATGGCAGTGATAATTGCACAACAGTGGTGGAATAGTCTGTGTTTGTGTGGTGGTCTACAGATGTTTATGGCTAGATTGCAGTTTGACAAAATCTAAGATGGACGGCAAATTCATATTGTCTCGTGGTGTATTTACGTTGTGCGTAACAACGCCCCTTAGCTGTTCTAAAATCACCGTTAACCTCTGCCTCTCGTTGCTTATTCATTTGACTAAATATACCTGCCAATGATAAAGTTATTATTGATAAAAAAAAAACATATACATATATTAATCTTCCGCCAAGCAATGGAGTTCTTCAGAGACGTTTAGCAGAAGGGTTTCCAAGCAACACACAGATGCAGTAGAAGCATGCGTAGTAAAGATTGGGGTGATTATCTGGATATCACCATTAACTGTGCAATTATTGAATTAGTGTTAACTCATGTTAGCACTCCTCTGCAGGTACAGCGGGGTTTATATCAGAAACATATTAATTCCACAGTTTAGCTCCTTTTTGGTGATTTGTATATATAGCCAGATTTCCTGACTTTCTACTTTCTTCATGTCTCCAGGGCCATTCCACACTTTAGGCATCACAGGACTTCAGCACACTATTAACATGGATGGCAGGGACGAGTTCACCGAAGACAGTGAATGCTGCAGCAACAACTCCCAGGAAGTACACGAGCAGGATAGCATCTCAGGTAAAGGATGGAGGGACGGGACAGGGGAGCACTGCACGGACTCTGTGGGACTGTCCTCGGACTGAGGGGTGTTAGTGAGAGTAAGCCCTGCTCTGTGTTCTGTTGTCTGTCTGTATTGATAGGGCTGTGTTTGCCTCCATAGAAGACAGCGATAGTGACCTTGACAACCACGGGGAAGACTCATCCTCCAACACCTCCGCAGACGACCACATGTCCACCAAGAGATCGCAGTGCCGCCTACAGGGAGCGGGAGTCAAAGAGGTGAGAGATTATTTATTTTTACAATGGTTTGCCTCAACTTTAATTAGTTTAAATACCACCTCCTATGTTAAATGATAGGCCATCACTGTACTGTGAAGTTGGTGGTGTGGCATGAACATACTAACAATGACTCCACAGAGATAAATTATTGACATGGATCTGCCCTGCGTCACTGTGTAGGTGCCCAGTTTCATTTTGGAATACGTGATACATCACATGTGGCAAGACACGTGCGGGCTGTGAAAATGCTAAACTTAATTGTGATTGGGAAGGTTTTTTTCAACTCTCATCCACCAGATGTGCAGTGCACAGCAGTGGATGTGAATATTAATGTAGTTATCGATGTCTATTCTGTCTAGGAACAGATGCTGCTGTAGTAATTGCTGCAGTTTTAATAGTTTAGTCTTAAGTTACCTGTAAAAGTCTATTTTATTGTACTAACTGTGGATTCACAGCTAATAGAGCTGCAACGATTCAACTATATTGGTAATCAATTAATCGTTAAAGTAATTGTTCTGCCTCTCAAATATGTGATAAATCTAGACAAATAGCAGATACTTTGACTGAATTACTGTGGGGCTCACAAGGAACAGGAAGTACTGATTTCTCTTTATATCTGAGACATTTTCACAGTGTTTCCTTTTCATCAGATCATCTGGTAAAACTGTGAAACACAAACTGGGTTTCGAGTAGTTGCACTGCAGCGCAGATCCTTTTATAATGTCGTCTAATCATTGAGCGCTTCTGTGGGTTGCTACAACTTGTGACAAAATATCCCCCTACGCAATTAAGCAAAACGGCAAGCGCTTCAATTCAACGGACTTGAACAGAACACCCCTGGTATCAGCCAATATGTTTTGTGCCAGGACCTTCTGTTTTTGAAAATGTTATGTATTTCAGCTTGTGTGTGAGTCACATCTGTGACAGCAAACATCATCATGTCACTGTTAGTGAGTCACTGGGGCTTGTGAGAATTTCGCTCATTCACACACTCGACACATCACCATATCCCACTTGTAGAAATGCTCCAGTTGGAAACGTGAAGTGAGTAGTGACTCCACAAAGGCCCAGGCAAGACATTAAAAAGTAAAAATAATCACTAGTGTCTTTAAGCATGCACCATGTTATGTTTATAATCAGTGGTGTCGGTGTACTTTGCTTATAGCTGGTGTTGGGCAGGTATACTTTTGAAATGTCATAGGTTACACATTACTAGTTTCCTTGTTCCTTACTTCTAATGAGTAATATAACTATTTTAATTACTTCATCAAAGTAATGTAGCTTATTACATTTGATTACTTTTCGAACAAAGGTTTTAAACCGGGCAATGAAGCTGAAATGTCCTAAAAACATAAAGTTAAACCAGGCGGTGTCAACCTCACAACTGTACTCAAGTAAAGTTAAGATCGGAACAAAGAAACAGAATGAGCGTTTTTATAAACATTTTATATTTGGATGTAATCACAAACATTTTTGATAAGTTACTATCATTTATTTTAGGTTTTCTCAATAACTGATTACAATTAATTACGTCGCGCCCCATTCTGCATGCAGCACTGGTTTTGCTCCTGAAATGTGTATTTTTAATGGTACTTCTTCAGGAGAGCGAGGAAGGGGTGGACCACGGCATCAACTTCGTTTGTCCTCTCTGCACGCTGGATTTCAGCAGCCCTGAGAAGCTCATCTCCCATGTCTACCAGGTGAGAATAACACCGTCTCGCCTGTCCTAATCTAGTGCAGAACCATAAAAGCCGCTTTAGATCCTTTTTTGCAGTCTGTGTCTAATAAGCTGCAGGTGGGTCATAACCTTTAAAGTCCCTAAGTAGCTTTCAGTATCAGTACTTCAGTGAAATGCAGGTTGAGGGAGAAGGTGTTATTGTATGATCTGCTGCTTACGTGGCCACGTAACTGCATAGGAGTCTTGACATTTAAAAAAAGGTCAAATCTATTATATTTGCTGATGGTAAATGATTACTTATGCTCTCTTAAAAATGCTTCCAGGTTCTTTTATCTTTAATTTTTACAATAATCCACACCTTTTTGTATGTGTGTTCACTAATGGCTGTGAGGTTTCACTTCATATTCAGGAGCTGATTTTATAGTTTGCTTCAGCATTTGCAGAATTCACACAAATCAAAACTGCGTCTGGCAGATTGTGGTTCTTGCAATTAAAGTTGCTGAAAGTTGCATTCTGTTACTTCATTGTTTGCCTCGTTAACCGCTGCGCAACGTATGGGCAGTGTACTGCCGTCGCAGTGATAAATAATTGCAAGACTAGTTCCTGAGAATGAGCAGCACATTTGAATGCTGCTCAAATGATTGTATTTTGTAATGTTGGTGGTGCAGTTTTTAAATGTCTTTTCTTTCTCCCCGTTTCTTGTTCTTATCTTGTTTTGCTGTCTTTACCAGCACACAACTATGATGAGCAACAGCAAGAGCTATGTGTGCCCAGTGTGTGGGCGAGCCCTGAGTTCTCCTGGCTCGCTTGGACGGCATCTTCTCATCCACTCTGAGGACCGCCTCTCCAACTGCGCTGTCTGTGGTGCGCGCTTCACAGACACCAACAACTTTGACAGGTTCGGCTCATCTCTGCTGTATCTCTCTTCTCAGTTCTTTAACGCACATTGCTTTCGTCCTTTTTAAAGGAATAAGTATACATGTATATTCTAGATGTTTTAGATGTTTGATGCATTGTTATAGTCCCAAAGTTTCTCTGTTTTACTTCAGATTAATGACATTTATCAATAACGATGTCAGAAATGTTAATAAGTCAGTTGCTTCCACAGTTTTCAAGTACATAAGACAAATACATCATATTAAAATAATCCGTAGTGTTTTGCTGCCGTTTTTGTTCATTTGTAGAGATTTCAAACGACATCAGGATCAGTAACCTACAACAGATCCTTTTATCAGCAAACAACAAAAGCAGCAGACATCAGCAATTCAGCAGGAGAAACTATTTGAAATAGCGCAGTGAATGAATACAAAAGAATTCAGAAATTGCAGGTCACACTCCTTCAAAAGACGTATTTAGGTTGATTTTGTTTTTTATTTATTACATCAAACTAAGTAATCAGATGCACTGTAGAGCATTCTGAAAATATGTCTTTAATACAGCAGCCTCGAACACAATGGAGCCGTGGTTCTCAAAGTATGACATAAGGCAGGATGCCAAACATGAGGGATGAATATAATTAGTACTGCAATGACAGATTTAATGGAAATAAATGTGCATGTTGTTTAGCAACGACCAATACAGTTTCAGATTTAAACAGCACTGGCAACGTCAGGTCACATAATAGAAGAAAAATATTAAAGTCGTAATGTAACAGCAGAGACAAAGACAAACAATCATGAGCTATTATAGTCAGGTGTTGCTGTGAATAAAACACCATAAGTGCGTGTAAACTGAGCACAGATGTAGAAAACTGCATCTTAGTTGTGTTTGAAATCCCTAATTATCTGTGAATGAAGTCACCTCTTAACAGGGTGCTAAACTCCTCCAGTTTAACCCCAGGTGATGTAACACAGTGTCTTGCTCATCTCTGAAACAAGTAGTTGGGAAAATGAGTCAGATGGAATGAGTCATCTTTTCACCCACTGGATCAGATAGTTAGCAGCTTGAAGGATGAAGCCAGAACTAACTGTTGTCTAAGAATATGTGACCGAACGGACCGGACCAGGTTGTGTTGAACACAAGCTAACAGAAAGTGTCATTATTAATAAAAAAGTCTGTGTTGTACCCTTCACTGTCATTTTCATGTAGGCTGAATATTTGAAACGATACTAGCTGTCGTACAACACATTGTTGTATTTATTAGCCTTTGATGCAGACTGGTGATAGTAGCTATGAGACGAGATCATGAATTGATTAAAGAAAGTAGGAGATGACTGTTTGCGCCCAGATGTGTCTTGAGAGCTAAATATATATCTGAATAACATTCACCTTTTTTAAGCAGTTTGAATTTAGAATTGTGTCTCACTAAGACCAGTGGTCAGATTAAGAAAGGAGAACATTTAGTATCGGGGCCGTCGAATGCTTCTCAGAAAGCCTCCACACATAAATAAGGGGATATATTGCTTTGACAATTTACTATTTAATACGGTCTTTTCTTAGGGAGAAGCTTAAAGATGTCCTTGACACAACCAGGATGGATGTCACCGATGGAAGGGACACCTGTTCCATGTCCCTCTCCAGCAGCCCCATGAACAGCCCGGGCCCCAGTCCGAGTTCATGTCAGGGCCTTCACCCCTGCCAAGCACCTGACCCCAACCTATGTCAAGCCCATCGTATCTGCCAGGGACCAGGCCAAATGCCGAGCCAGTGTCACGGCCCCAGACCGTGTCACGGCCCGGGATCATGCGCAGGCTCTGACCAAGGACCCTCCTTTCCCTCACTGCCCGACAGCCTCCTCTCTGAAGGGCCGTCACTGGCATCTATCCCCGATTCTCTTAACTCCTCTTCCTCAGGCTTCCCTCCCATCCCCGATATCCTGAGCCCGATGCCGGTGTATCCTGCCGGAGTGTTGCTGGTGTGCAACAGCTGCGTGGCCTATCAGCAGTTAGTGGAGGCTCAGTCGCCGATGCGAAAATGGGCTCTGCGAAGGAAGAACGAACCCATGGAGGCCCGCGTGCACCGTCTAGAGCGCGAGCGCACGGCAAAGAAGAACAAGCGGGCGTGTGAGACGGAAGACGAGCGGGAACTGAGGAGGCTGCGGGACCGCGAGGCCAAGCGCATGCAGAGGATGCAGGAATCGGACGAGCAGCGGTCGCGCAGACTGCAGAGAGACAGGGAGGCCATGCGTTCGAAGAGGGCCAACGAGACGCCGGAGAAGAGGCAGTCCAGGCTGATCCGCGAGAGAGAGGCGAAGAGGATCAAGCGACGGCTGGAGAAGATCGACCCTGCCCTGAGGACACAGATAGAGCATGATCCTGCTGCCATGGCTGCCCTCACAGCAGACATGAGTCTCTTTCAGTTCCCCTGTCCTATGCCTGTACCTTCCATTGATAATGGTCTGTTCATGAAGCTGCCATAAAGGGACCCGGCCACTAGGCGGGGGGAAACACCGGGCCTCTAGCAGCAGCGTTAACCTCTGCACTCTGCCAACAGGCTGCCACGGTCACAGTGAACCATTCCTAGCTGGTTTACCTTCAGCTCCTTCTGTGTCCAACAGCTTCACAGACAAACTGATTTGTTAAATACAGCAAAAACTACTTCAATTTCTAATTTATTACAGTCTAGAAAGCCTTGGGAACAGGGTTGAGAATGTTTCATATTGTATGGATGAAAGCATGTTGTAAAGAGATTTATCTGTTCGTCAGTGGGCAGGCAGATTTAACACAATTCATTCGAGTAGGAGCAGTTATACTTCCTTTTGAGGGGGAAAAAAAAATCTTTTTGCACATGGACCTTCAGTGACAGGAGTGGGGACTTTGTAGCCACAGCCCCCCCCCCTCCCTTTCTGGTCCACTCCGCCATCCCAGTGACTCGGGTTTACCGGTAGCTACACCTCTCTCTTCAAGCTGCCGCCGTGGGTCCCTGGGAAGTTCATATTCAGTCAAACTCTACTACCTCAGCTGGCGCCGTGGTCGCCCTCTGTCTCGTGGCTTACTGCGTTCCACCTCCAAGCTTCCAAAGCTCTGCATGTACCGTACACTACTACAGAGGATTTGGGTCGTTTCCCACAATTTGCGTTTGCATTGATCTCTCAGGCACTTTAATAGGACACAAACATTCACAGGAGCAGCTGATTTACGAACAGTTCCACAAGTCTTTCCCAAGTTTGATAGTAATGTTTCTTAACAGATGAACTAAAATGAATGTTTTGTCCTATTGAACACGCCCAGTGTTGAGCAACATTCCCCCCCCCTCACCCCCTGAGTTGTACAACTCGATGCATTCACCTCTTTACATTCTCTTTGCCAATCTGTTTTCTCTTCCCGACATTTTTACACTCCGAATATTTTTGCCAATGTCAGTTTATTTTTTATTTTTTACCTTTCTGTTACAGAGCTTTTTCTTTTGGCTCATAAAAACTTCAGTCTGTGCTGCTGTTATTGTACAATACATTAGTACTAATTAGTTTAATTAGTACAATACATTAGTTACCTCTTTTTTATATATATATATATATATATATATATATATATATATATATATATATATATGTATGTGTATATATGTGTGTGTATATATACACACATATACATATATATATATATATATATATACATACACATATATACATATATATATACATATACATATATATATATATACATATATATACATATATGTATATATATATATATATATGTATATATGTATGTATATGTATATATATGTATATATATGTATATGTATATATATATATATGTGTATATATGTGTATATATATATATATATATATATATGTGTGTGTGTGTTATCCATTAAGTGGTTACAATGATACAGTTCCTAATATAATAATTTACTTGAATTCTGCCCACAGACACATTTGTTTTCCTCATGATGAGTAAATAACAACATGAAAATGTGTCATTAATATTTAGAGGATCATACACAGATAATGCATCCTCTGCATGCAATTTTGTGTAGCATTCACATGCTTTGTAAAGCTGCAGTACCTTCAATATATGTGACCTGTACCACTTTTTACATCGGGGTTAATGTATATCCTGTCAGCAGAATTGATGGAATATATTTATTGATTCATATGACGGAGGAACCGATTTTAAACTCATGTACCTGTTTTTATTTTTGAATCCCCATACATTACTGAGCACTGGGGCTTATCTCATGACGCATACAGCCCATACTGGGAGAGAGATTTTATTAATATCCATTAACCTCATTCCAGCACATATTTATGCAAAATGATGTGAATATATTTTTTATTGTGAAAATGTTTTTGGTTATTTGGTTACCATCAGTGGTATAAAATTGTTTTAATGTTTTAAATTAGAGGCCATGTCTGGATATTCCTTTTGTTTGAGTTTCTGCCTGTAAGGTTACCTCCCAGTATTTCTTGACTTCACGTCTCCAGATGTAAACATTTACAGTGTCAATAAGCAGTTTCTCAAATATTCTTCAAAGAATATCAGAGACAAGTACTGGTTCTGTTTGAGTCACTCCTAGACAAGAGTCAATCTTTGTTGGGCGGTTTGTTACGAAACATTTAACCAAGGAGTAAAACATATGGACTTTTCTAGGAGTGCATCAAACCTCTATGCAACAGATGTTATTTATTCCAAGGGAGATTCATTCACGTTTCACTTAAACTATGCAGAATGCGACTTAAAACGGACTTCAATGTAAAGAGTTTAGCTTCTCAGGCAATTTAACTCAGTGAGAGGGCTCAGAGCCCCGAGAGAACACCCTGGTCCACAAGAATCATTTATAGATCTGTCATCTTTGTGACTTTTTTAGAGACACTTTGTCTTTGGATATGTGTTTTATCTTCATAGTTCAGCGCATGAAAGCAACAGGGTCTCACTGCCATCCTACTCATGACGCACTGTACCAGGGGCAGATCGCTGTTCTCGACAGAGGCTTCAGGTGTCATTTATTTCTCTCTTCTCTCAGACTATGAATACTGGGTATTCTCAGAGGTTTGCTCTTTTGAAATTGCTGTGATCCCCTTCTTGTCCTACAGTGGACCCGTGCGACAGAAAACTGCGGCGCCTGTGGTCTGACATATTATTGCAAAGGAAGTACTCTGAACTCTGAAGTGATGCTGGTCTTTTACGAGCAGCACTTTCAGTATGGATTAGGTAAGCACTGCATGTCGTGAAACTGCACTTGTCCTAGAATGGTTCAATATGAGCTTGTGTTTTACTGTTAGTTTATGCCTGCCTGTTTTTTACAGTTTATTCAAAAGAAAATAGTTGTTTAAAAAAAAAACCGTTGGCCTTTCTATATTAATTCTATCAGGATTTTCTCTCAATGTCCATGTTTACAGAAGAAATCTCTCTGAACAAGGCCAAATGAATGAGCTAAACTGCTATTGAGAACATGCTTGCTGCGATATCAATGCATTCTGACTGGATGGCACTTTGGGGATGCCATCCTCTGTTACTGGATTAACAGATGTACAGACCATGATGAAACCTGGTAAAGAATGTGGAAATAAACATTGACTTTACTATAATGGTAGTGTCCAGTGTCACTTCCCTCCTCCTTTTTGTTATATACACACAGATTGTTTTAGTTGAGATGGTGTCGCATGCATTTCTTCAACAGTGAGAGGTCTTCTCTCAAAATGACAAGTGTAGTTGTAGTTTTTTATAATTAAATATTTATGGAGAATTTTGGCATTTGTGTTTGTCGGAGGTTTTTACAGAAGCAGTCTGGTGTTCCTCTGTTCTTCCACTGGGGTATTTAAAGGTTGTTATTCTTTATACTCCTTTTTACACTAAATTTCAAATGAATCAATGAATTTTGAGGATTGTAGTTAACCTTTTAATCTGAATTAGTGAAATCCCACCACATTAAACGACCTGACAACATCCAGATTAAAATTCAACTCAAATTCATATAGATGGTGTTCATATGTTTGACTTTGAAAGTAAGATGTAATTCCTTAAACTACCCAACAGTATAGAAGTAGTTTAATTAGCTCCCCTATAACCAGCTGCAGCAATAAAATCTTTATAGTAATGAATCAGTGATAATAAACCAAATATAGGTCCTTTATGCTCCATATTTATACTCTTGAACTTCTACTCAAGTAAATATATGAATGCAGGTGTGTTTACTTGTGGGTGTACTTTTACGCCGATTTATTTCACTTCCACCCCCAACTCTTAAAGACACTAAACAGGAACAAACTAAAATAAATACATAAATGCGACTAAAGAAACACGGCACACAAGTTGGATAATAGTTTATATTTGTATATATATATATATATTATATTGTGTTTACTTAACAAACATGATAAATGCAATGTCTCCAAGTTAGCTGTAACAATAAAAATACAATATCTTTGTGTCCTTAAAGTACATAGAATTAAAACAGCAAAACAAAAACAAAAAAACCGCCCTAAGTAGTTCACAGAGAGGTACAAATATACAGTACAAATCTATTTTATTCAAAAACAGTACAAAAAAAATGCAACAAAATAGAGATATTAATGCTTTGTTAAAGTCAGGTAGGTGTAGGGTATTCTAAGGGAGCACTTTCGGTCGACAACTCTAAGGCTTCTGATAAAGATCAATACATATTGGTACGGCCATACGATATTAAAACTCACTATACAAAGTTCATACCTGGATTATACTTGAGGATTGAATGTTACATTTACATCATTGCATATATTTTGCAGATTTAGGCATTAAAAAAAAAATGAAATGCTGTTTGTTTTTTGATAGTTGCACGTCACATAAAAAGCAGTGTCACCTTGTGCCAGAAAAAAGTACAATGTTGAATCTGAAAATACACAAGACTTCTTTAAAACGTTTAACAGTTCTTCTTTTTCCTGATTTAATCGGACATCAGCAACACCAAAATCATCCTAAATTCACTTTTGCAGTTTAATACGGGATCAAACAGGAAGTAGTTCATACAAGGAGTAAGATCCCCCACTGCCAACGTCACAAAACATAATAAAGCATTACATCACCACCAATGGAAAGCCATCTGATTAATGCAGCCTGTCTGTCTCCATTTATTCAAACCTAGATTCTGTTGTCCAGAGACTGGGACACAGCACAAGACACAAAACACAATCCATTAATTCTAGGGAGAAAAAACTACTGATCTTGTGCAACAATAAAAACAATGAAGGCGTGTGTGTGTGTGTGTGTGTGGAATTAATGGATTGCCCTCCGTTGCTGACACTGTTGGCGTCGCCTTGTAAAAAGTGCAGAGAAGAGCTTCCCTTTACTTCACTTTCACACATTTAAAAACAGGAATTAAAGGCAAGTATTAGCGTAAAAGAGTGAATTAAAAATGTAACGGAATAGTTAATGGGGGGGGGGGGGGGGGGGGGGATGTGGGGGTATTTAAAAAAACAACAGCACACAAACACAAAGTTGCAGTTTTAAGTTGAACTGCCTGGGGCCCAAAGAGAATTCACCGTCATCCCTTTGAGAAATATGAATTTCTGCTCATAAGCCTGACAAAACAGTCAAAGCTCAACATTTCTGATTTGCTCTTGCACAGTCTGAAAATGAAACACCAAGTCTACCAGAAGCCTTATTCCATTATTTCAATTTCACACATTGTACAAAGCAGAATTTAAGGCATTTATCGACAAGCATCATCAAAAGCTATCTATACAAAAAAACAAAACAAAAACAGCTATCTACAGAAACACACAACCTGCGATTTCTCCATGATTCTGTGTGCTTTACATTTTGAAACTCTTCAATTTACCAACAGTTTTAAGTTCAAAACACTGTAAAAGGAGGGCATTTAGTGCAATTACTTACAGCAACAGACTATCAGTGATGTGAATAAGATTCATCGGACATCTTGGTAGAAGAAGTCGAGCTTTCCTGCTTAACATGGCACACACCGCTCAAAGCAGAGGGCAAAAACAAAAACAAAGCTCATGGCAGCACGGGGTGGTCTTGCTGTGAGGATCAACAGGAGGTAAAGTCACAGGTGGCATTGCTTACACCATTTAAACCCCATCAAAAGCATCTTGACCTAAAATACAACGTCGAAGTGGCTTGGCAATCGGGCCAAAATAAAGCTGGACAAACACGGGAACATTTGAGTGACACTTGTCTGGAGAGTGTCACGAGACAGTAAAAGCTTTCTGATCTGAGTCAGCAGTGTGATATACGTAGCAAGATGGCAAAAAAATTGAAAGTAGCAAAGCAAAAATACTGGTTTGTATTCCTATAAAGTGTAATTTAAAGCAAAAATAAATCCTATAACCAGACATGAGCATAAAATGACTGCATCAGCACAACCTGCTGCTTCACAGAGCTGTACTTAAGACAATGAACGGTACAATACTGAGTTTACTGCATAGAACATGCCAACACTACATGAAACGTTTTCAGGTATTGTGTATATTGCTTACAGCATGAAAATGGCTCGATGTGATGAGCTTCTGATGGTAAGATGTTCTTGACTTGAGTGAAATGTTTTTCAGAATCTTTCATTTCAAAGCATTTTAAAAGAATAGGGTCACTTTTTTCCAAGTCTATCCTAATACAGTAGTGGTGTAAGAAAATATCCATACACTTGAGTATTGCGATATTATGTTTTGAGATACTATTATTAATTAATAGTTTACATGCAAAGATTTGACGCAGACAGTGGCTCAGATTGCACAAAGAAGTAGTGCATTAATGTTACGGGGACTGTGATGAATGCATAACAAAAGTTGACATTTTTTACTCCGATTTTATGCATATGGTAATGTCTTCTTTACAATATGACAGTTTTCCTAAAATACATTTTAAAGAATCGCAATATGGCCTTGATATTGAGTAACGCTTTTGTTTTGCCGTCTGTCCAGAAGTTTGAATGTATAACTTACTTGAAACTGCTTTAATTCAGACCGTCTCCTCCTTTAATAGGAAGTTTCAGGCATGACTTTTAAAGCATAACACCTGTATCATGAGACACATCGTATCGCCAGATTCTTGCCAATACACAGACCTTATCAGGGCTCAACATTAAGGATTGTCTGCTTACCCTGTGCAAGTAAAATGCCACGTCAGTAAATCTACCAACTCGCTAAAGAGTGAGCCATCTCGCTTACTTCCCATCTCTGTTGTGAGTTGCACGTGCACAGTACAGATCAGGAAGTCGTGAGAATATGGCAGCGTTTAAAGAAACCTTGTGAGCTGAAGCGCAAGTGAGCGTTTAAATTATCATGAAAACAGGAGTTTAGCTGGGTGGCGTTAAAGAATGTGAGCGAAACCTCCAAATTAATTAAATTAAATGAAGATTAAACACAACAATTAACTTCAGTCTTTGTTGTTATTTGATAACTGCTAATAAACAAAACTATTTGTATAGGGCAAAGTAAAAACGGTCTTTGGACAAGTAGATTTCTGAGCCACCTGACACCTGGCAAGTGAGAGTCTTTTTAAAGACAGACTTGATAAAAAATGTGAACCTATCCTTTAAAAAAAAAAAAAAAAAAAAGCCCAAAGGACAGAGCCAGCGCACAAGAGTCCCAGTTCAGGTCACTCTGTCTCTCATTGCCCCTCTACCTGCTGAGATCCTAAAAGAGTTGACGAGGACACACGGACACACAACAATGTCTGGGATGGACTGATGGACGGCACCAGCACACCAGTCAGACACCAAATTGACAACCATGCGACCAACTGATCCTCCGGTCTGAACACATTCAATGAAAGGAAATATAACATGTAATACTTAGAAGTGATCAAATGTTTTGCCAGAGGTAAGTCCAAAGATCTATGACAATGGTGCTGTGCGATTTACACTTTGCAATGGGAATGTCTGCTTGAGGAATGCCGTCTGATTATAAACCTCTGAATGACTTTATGTGTGGTCTAATTGCACTTATTTTTTTAATATCACCCATTTGGATTTTTTTTTTGTTCCAGTGACAAGGATAAAAATCTGTCAGGAGGAGGAAACTGCAGCATTCATCTTGGGTAATTTGTAAACAGAGTTAAAAATGCGAGTCAGATTTTTTTCTCTCTTAATCTCACCACAAAACACCAACAACAATACTTCAAACATATTCCCTTCATTAAAGAAAAACATCTACTGTACTGCGATTCCTAATAACAAGGACAGTGTGAAATTAATGAGTGACATCTTCTATGTGCAACACAAGACAATCATAAGACCCACTGGATAAAAGATATCCTAGTACAAAAGCAAAAGGACCGTATACGTTAAAACAAAGAAGACAGAACAGAAGATAACTTGATAATGATCACAACTTAATTAGAGTCAAGCCTTTCTTGGAGATGCACTTGAGTAAAAAGATAAAATATCATCAGTGAGATGGAGAATCAAAGAGAAGCAGTTTCATCTACAATGATTTCTTGAGAAATTTGTCATGCATAATTGCTTGTGTAGAAATACTGAAGAATCAATTCAAATGAACACCAAAATAGTGCATCACCTTTAAAGGTCGGGGGTTAAAATAGGCTCAGATCTCCCACCTCGGATATAAAACATCCCACGACGGGAGACTCCTGGGGGAGAGCATTACAGATGCGTGCGGTAAAAACAACTATTGCTTTAATTTGGTAACTGAGCAAAGAACAACTAGAACTCCTCGCCACTGATTCACTCGCATGCAGGGTTTCTTACAAGGCCCTTCCACCCTTAAGTGGCCTGCAGCCAGTGATGTGACAGAGTAACGTCTCATTCCCACAGGTGGCTTTGGTGATGACCAGCCAGTGCCTCCTCCGGTAATTACGCCGTTTACAATCGCATTATAAGTCACCAGTCTGGTCGGGAAAGCTTTGAGGTATAGTGAGGAGGAGGGAGGGTGTCGCTCAGGATGGGAAGAGATTCTTCTAAAGGAGAAAAAGTTAAACACTAAGTGTAAGATATTCTCACTGATGATACTGGAATGCACGATATCTCTAGTTATCATAGGGAACAAAGCATCTGTGGCTTTTATGCAAACACATTCACACACATTAGGGCCCTCAGCCTAAACTAGAGGGCATGAGAAGATTTTTTTTTTTGTGGAAACTGATTGCTGAACAGACACACTGATTGATTTATCACTTTTTCGATTGTAAGACAAGTGGGACGTGCCACACTTCGCCTGAGAGAGGATCTCATTCTTTGCAGACCAGCCTCCTCAAAAGGAAGGCGGGGAGAGACTAACTCTGCGGACAGCAGAGGTTTTTAGACTCCTGCCAGAGAAGCATAATGTAACATATACTGACAGTTAGCGTCAACAGTGCCAACATCACCGCAGGAGCTGCTGATGTCAGCAACTGCACTCTTTTTTGGGTAAATGCTTTTGAAGGATGAAACAGGATCTCAGGAATGGAGGAGATGAAAGATCGCTGGCTGGGATCTTTTAAATACATCAGAACCTGCCGAGTTGGTAGCTTCACTGTGCTACAAACACATTCTTCGTAGTCCTTAAGTCTTCCAGAGAGACTGTTTGGTCAAAAAGGAAGCAAGAGTGTTCTGAATGCGATGGTAACCTCCAAGCATGGGTATGAGGAAGTGGCGACTAAGGAGGGAGGGAGGAAGAGAAATGCAGTGTGCAAGGACTATGGTAGGCATTTCATCCGCTACATACTTTCTACTCAGCTTGTCATGTCCCCGTCAGACCTCAGCTGGCTGGGAAACCACAGGCTCAGATCCTTTGGCTGAATGACAACCGAACCGAACCAGAACTTCTCACCAGATAGACAAAGATCTTGTATTTTTGTATATTCTAGGTGTGCAAAATCTCAAACAATCTGAGGCTACATTCGCACTCTTTTTTCCTCTTTCTCTCCTTGTCTGACACATTCTTACTCGTAGCAGTCTCTTCTATACTGGCTACCAAATGTGATGCTACTTGCCTGCATTAGAGCGCCCCTCAATGGACAGTTTGACCTCCTGGGGGATGAAAGAGGGCCTCGTGTGGCCAGAGGTGCTTATTTGAGGGCGTGGCCCTTCGTCTCCCTTCATGCTATATCTTTGGAGGCCAGGTGAGGACCAGCGTCTCTGAGAAGCACCTAGTGCAGCCTGCATTGCTCCCATCCCTGCTCCTGCAAAAGCAGAGCCCTCTGTGTGCAAGTGGTAACTGCTCTGGCTCCTTGGATGCTCTGCTGAGGTCCTACTCGCTCTGATGGCCGACTCAGAGTGGCTGATAACCCCAAAATGTGTGGCTTCATCCTTATCGACCGCATCTTTTTCACCATCCCTCTGTCTTTCTCTGTGGATACGGTCTAGCCTGAAATGAGAGGGAGGCCGTGACTGCTGAGGGGCAGGAGGCCCCATGAGCTGGTGACCAGGTCCTGATGTAGCGTTGGTTTTGCTCAAAGTCCTGGACAAGTTCTGCTGCTGCTGCTGCTGCTGCTGTTGCTGCTGCTGCTGCTGCTGTTGTTGTTGTTGTTGTTGTTGTTGTTGTTGCTGCTGCTGCTGCGAATTATGGTGCTGTTGTTGTTTCTGCTGCTGTGGCTGAAGCTGCTGCTGCAGGGTGATGGACACACACACGTCTCCTATTTGCAGATGATGGCAGGCCAAGTCGTAGAGCTGGGCTGTGCGCTCCGGGCTACAGGACGACCAGCCCTGCCCAAACACAAAAAAGGGGTGCTCGGGGGGCACATCGATGGTCACTTTGCTCTGCTGCTCCCCAACTGTAAAGTGAAGCGAGACAAGACCTTGTCTCTGCTGGCTGGCACGGATGTCCACAACCATGCTGGAGTCAATCTTAAGCCCCCCACTCACCTCGGCGCTTCGCACAAAGTCCTGAGTCTGCAGGTCTTCCACACGCTTCAGTTCCCCAGTAGCCAGCTGAATAATGGCTCCCTTTGTGAAGTGTGACGGGTTGCTGGGAGCCGGGGCAGGGGTGAGGCTTGAAGCTAAGGCCTGAGTCACATCTGCTGTAAACTGGACAGGAGGCTGCTGGGGGAGTTGCTGCTGAGCTGTGGTCGGCTCCACCCTTTCAAGGAGGCACACTCTGGCTGAAGAATCTGTGGCTTTAAAGCTTGGGATAGGGGAGGACATGGTGGTAGAGGCATGGCTGGCTGAGATATCATTAGCCTGTCCTGGGTAGTGATGCTGCGAGAGTTGATGCTGATGCTGCAGGTGATACTCCAAGGGAATAAGAACTGGTTGTCCGTTAGCAAGAACGACAGCATGGCCTGGTTGTCCTGCTTGCTGCTGGAGACAAGTCATTCTGGGATCACTGTAACTCGCAGTCTGAGCGTACGCAGTCCGGCTGGAAATTACACCTGTGCTCTCTCCATGGACATCTCGGTTTCTCTGGGCAGCCTGAGAGAGGTTTAAGGGAGCAAAGGAGACCTCTTTCCGCACCTGACTGGAGAAAGCCAAACGACCAACCACCTGCTGCACCTGGAATTGGATTAAATAAATCAAGTTAAGTAAATTAAGAAATCCAAATATGTTCACACAGCAGCTTCCTGAATTACAGCATGCAAGTATGAAATACCTGTGTGGCTCAGTAAATAAATACATTTTAACCATATCATCCTTCAAGCCTCAAACTCACTCCAACACGCTCCAACATCGCTCTTCTCATCAACGGATCCAACAGAAAGGAAAGGCTTTTTTCCAGGAAAAGGTAAGAGACAGAACCTTTTTGTAACCACGCCAAACAATTGCAGTCCTTCTGTTTTTCCTTATTTTAAAACATTTAAGACCGAAAGATAATCTTCAGCTACTCGCAATGGCCTTTTTTGGTATTGCTTCACTGAGCATCTCCATGCAACCACAAATAACATAGCTTTGGCACAAAGTGGCAATTGTGGCTGTGAGGGATTGCCCAACAACTGAGAGACCCACAGCACACACAATAAAGGAAGGAAGTTGAGTCTGAAATGAACACGTGCGATTGAGTCTTACAATTACTGAGATACAGTTTAACACAGACATACTCTAGATATTTATTAATAATGTAGGCATTTCTATAAAAATGTCTTATAACACCCTACAACCTCTGAAAAAGTGAGATAGTAGTTTTTATTTAATTAATTTTTTTAATCATGTTCTTAACAAGTATTAATCTCTATATGAATAATATAAAGATATTTTGATCAAAAGGATTGTTGAAAATGTTGCCCTAATTGGTCACGGCGCTGCTGCTTGCCATGTTGAATGATGATTTAATTTTTTTTATTGAAAATCCTTTTTTTTTTTTTTTTAATCACTTCACTTGCAACATTATGCGCAAAATACAAGATGCAATATGTAGCAATATTAAACACATTCAATTATTGAAAAGGAGCAGGGAAAAGGAAAATCTTATATCACCTGCATTTACATGTTTCTATCACCCATTTACTGCTAAAAGTTAGGAATAGAGATAAACCAGAGTCATAAGTCACAATAGGAGACCATCAATGTGTCTTACCTCCAGGTCACTGTCTGGAGTGCTGCGCTGGCCAGGTGAGCTCCTCTCTTCCAGCCTTCGGTTCAGCAGGCCTCTGTCCTGGCAATACTCCTGGGCTGCAGAGTTGGTTGCTACCTGCAGCAAACGTGCATTTCTGGCAATGTAGGCCGAGTCGAGTACAACCTCCCTAGCTCCCTGCTCTTTATCGCCTCCATTCTGCTCTGGTTCATTCTCCTGCTGGGCACTGTGGGGGTCTCTGCCAGCAGCCCTGGCACCCTGAGGGTGATAATAGACTGGCAACCCTCGAGAGCCGAGCTCTGTTGCGGGCAAAACTCCTAGAGTACCAAGGTGCTGCTGGGCAGCTTGCTCTGCAACCTTGGCAAAGGTATGAGCAGCTACCTGGGCCTGAGGAGGTGGGGAAACAACACCTTCCTGTAGGACAGATGGATAAGGAACAAGGTGGGACACAGCATGGGACTGAGGAATGGTTCCTGAGGGAGAGATTAATGATCCCGGGACAAAGCCAGGGGGTAGAGTGTAAGGTACCGCTGCATAAGGGGAATTTACAAACTGGAGAGAGGAATGAGGGATCTGGGCATAACCAAGGGGAGGATAGGAAAGGCCTGGATGCTGCAAGAGAGGAGAGTGTACGGTGTAGGCTGGAGAGATGTGACTTAGCACTGGATGAAGACTGGTAGGCGAGTAGGTAACAGATGGAAGAGCCACTTTGTAGAGCATACTGTACTGGTCAACTGGCACTGCTGGTATGCCATCAGAATTATCCACTCCATAATGAAGCCCTGGCTGAGCTCGCAGCCACTCTCCTGATGGGGTTCCTCCCTGAGTGTCACTGTTGGCTGAAGAGTTCTGGATGGAAACCACTTCATCTTCTCCAATACCACAAACAGCACTACTGCCACCTCCACTGCCACCACCTACTCCTGCAGCCCCAACTCCTCCTGTCCCTCCACCTCCACTGCTGTTACAAACTAGGAGGTCCCTCTTCTTAGGAGGCAGGCACTCCTGGTTGCGTTCCTGAGCTGGTTTCATTGCAATCCTCTGACAAAGATTGTAACTTTACTGTACTGCACAGGAACTGAAACTTGCAAGCCAGTCAGCCTGCACAGGAACCAGTATTGAAATCAACTGGCTGACCTCATCTGCCAATTCACCTGGAACAAAAGGACAAAAACACAACAAGGATCTATGAGCACAATTCAAAGGTTTTCCCATTTTACATACTGCATATAAATGTCAAACTAAATGAAAACAATAAAAAAGGATATAATCTTTAGTTTCAGCATGGCGTTAATAGTGCTGCGACATTCATCTGTGACTTTAGAGAAAGAAATTGATGGAGAATGTTGTTACTGATCTCCTTGACTGAGTTTATTTGAAAAACAAAGCATTAGACTGGTCAGATACAAGCTTCACCTGCCTGAGATATGAGAAAATATAAGTTACTATGTGTCTTTTTACAGAACATTCTTGAACTCTGAACTGTTCTGCCGTTTGACATTTGAATGATGGCTCACATGTTCATGTTGCCAAGTGTGAAAAGTCTGACTTCATGTACTTTAGTATACTACACACCATGTCATTGCAGCAGTCTTTAAAAAAACTGTAAACTAAAATAACTCCATAAAACAATTACTCATGACAATATGTGATTTATTGCTGCTTTTTCAAAAATTATTTAGGTATTTTGGATGTTTGCTTTTCTCTAGAGTTACACAGAATAATATTGTATTACGGTCTTGAAATGTAACACATATTGAAGAATTGAGTTCAGTGATTCTATTATAATCAAGGGCAACATATTGTTCTAACATAATAAGAGTCCCCCTTCAGAACTGTGATTCCCAAACATCTTTACCCCTTTACATCCAGTTGTTCCCATTTATTTGTGAGGTTGGGAAACCATTCTTATTCTACAGAGATAGTATCATAAATATTCTGTATCTGCAAGCAGTACAATGTTTGCATAATATAGTAATGTTTTAAGTAGTTAAACAATCCTAAAGTTTTTGGCTGTAACATTTCATCCAACGGAAGATTTCTAAATGTCTTGAGCATCATTTACTCTGAAATCAGCATATTTGGCATCTTGACTAGGATTTAAAATTGAGTAGTGCAAGTTTGAACAAAGCTTGGGTGGAGAACATGAGTTTAAATGACTCACCCACCAGAGGTTCAAACACCCTCGGCTTTCCCTACATGCTTCATAAGCCCCCGACATCTAAATGATCAAACATGTACAATGGCAACAAGCATGTCTTCTTTCCCTTGTGTAATGTAAGATGTTTAGATGCATGATGTAATTCTAGTAAAATCAAAATGTACAGCCAAGAAATTAGGACAAGTACCGGCATGATAGTTACACTGAACTCAAATACATGTGTATCTACAAATACTGAACCCTACAAGCAAGCAAAATAATGTATGCCCAATGACACCATTAGCTGTCAGGTTTACTCAATTACATCATTTATAGTCTAACAAAAATTATGATCAACTAAGTACTGTTGACTTTAGTATTTTATATTATTTTTTAACTTCAGGGTGTAAAGTCCCACATGGATTAATATTGAGTTAAGTTCTTGGGCATGCTATCAAGAAGCAGGTTTACTCATTTATCATACATCTTATTACTTCGAGCAGCTCTATTTTCAGACCATGATTCAGACTCAAGTGGGTTCCTGGTTTCACGAAGCACAATTGTACAGAATACTCAGTAAACCTGCTTCCTGCAACAAACCCCTGAACATCTCTAGATAGGAAACCTCTGCTTTACAAATGCAGTTACAAGTCAGAGTTTTCTTCCAGTTGCTGCTACACTTCACTTTAGAGTAACCATGTTTACCGTTAGCTAGCTCAGTGACTGACTTGGCTAAAGTTAGCTAGCAAATTAAGAGTCTTCATTTTAACGCAAACACAGAAAAGTGACAGCATGACACTTCATACATTAAAAGTAAAAGGTAGAAAGTGAGTTCAAATGATACATAATGTTATATGAGGCAATTTAGTTATCACAATAACGTTTCACTGGGCACCAGCCCAGAGGTTCCGGCTAGTTAGCTCCAGGGCTAACACGGCTACAACTAGCTACATGAACTGACTTCAGTCATCACAGCTAACATGGCAATGGGCAGAAATGCCTATAAAAAATGTCTCTGTTTTTTTTCGTTATATAGACGTACCTCCAAATGTCATCGCGAACAGGCTTTTCTTTATAAAAAGTTGATATGCGGAGGGACAATTGAAGAAATCAAGGCTAAGGAGTCGAGCCCATTTCGAAGGCCAGCAGAGGCGCCCATCAATGACGTCACTAACTTTATTCAATTTCCTGTTTCTTTCATCTACAAATGCGTACATACGTACACACAATGACAAAGATAGATATATAGATGCAAAGATAGTGCAAGAACTATGAACTATTACTATGACTAATCTATAAACTATAACTATGAACTATTACTATGCATAATCTAAAATACAAATAGACCTACCTACATCCAACGACAATGCAAATAATATACTATTGATGCCATTTTAACAACTCATAGGCCATGTGCTTTTCTGGAAGAATGATAGTAAAAACGAAAATGTAACTTCAATGAACAGCTTTTGCCCAATATACACAACATGCAACAAAGATAAACAAACAAAAAACAAAAAGAATGTATTTCCTCTAAATGCATCAAATATACATTGTGACATGTTGTACAGTAGGGGGAGCTGGACACAAGTGCACTACAGGGATTTCATTATATGGCAGTTTCATACATCTTAAGGTTTCTTCTGTGAGTTTGTTTGAAAAACACAAAAATAGGAAATTTCTGAAAAGCTCCTGATATTATCAGAGTAATTATGATAGAATCTTATTCACTTTAGATGTGACCCAACGTTTCATGTGTGTTGCCTACTTATCTATGACCATTTAATATGTTCTGACATCTTTAGTAATTTGACGCAGTAAATAGCTGACTACACAAATGAAAGGTCACCAACAGACATCCAACTGTACAAATCAAAATCAACATACCTTTTCAGTATTTAACATCTTATGTGATTATTTCAGTTCATAAAAGTCTTTCATAAGTTTGATGTGTCCAGAGGAAGATATTGATACAGGTGCTGTGGCTTAGTTGGTCAAAGTGCCTGTCTAGAAAACAGGATATCCTGGGTTCATATCCCAGCAGTGCTTCACTGGAGATGAACTGAAGACACCTCTTTAGACCAAGTGCAATTATCCTCAAGATAACCCAGAAACTGTGGATATCTCAGGTTTATTTAACTTAAATTAATGTTCTTACAGAGACAAGAAAAATATCTAAGAACTCTCAATATATATTTTCAATTCACCATGAGATCATGTGGTTTATCTATTTTTAAATATTCTTACTACAGAAATCCCCAATGTGCTAGTCTTGGTGAATGCCTCGCTAAGGAGGTGCTGTGGCTTAGATGGTTAAAGTGCCTGTCTAGTAAACAGGAGATCCTGGGTTCAAATCCCAGCAGTGCCTAAGTAATACTGAAATTCTTGTTCTCTTCAAACTCAAATTTAGTCTAAAGAGGGCTATAATCTCTGTTCTACTTCATGCCACCCCTACATAAATCAGTGCCCAGTTTGGGCGTAGTCACTAAATGCATTTCAAAGTCATGTGAACTCACTTCATGTTTGTTTCACCTCTGGCCTCAGTCAGCATCACATGCACTTGAAACCATCACTGCAGCATGCTATTGTAATCAAAATCAACATAATGTTCCTGTCTCTAAAGGGAACGTATCATAATAAACTCACTTGTTCAGTGCTGATGTATAAACATTTGGGTATCTGGATTACCTAGCAACCCCCAAACTGAAATAAAACAGGGGTTGCCGAGATCAGAATACATGGGATTAAACAAACCATTCAGATTTGGCTCCCCTTCCTATATGTCACAAGCAGGATCAGTAGAATATACTGCCCGTCAACTGAGCATCTTGACCCATGGCTTTGAGGAACACTGAATGGAAACATAATTCTGAAACACCCCGTTTTAGCACCTAGCTCCGTAAACCCCCCTCCAGTAAAAGCCTAGAATCTAATGTTTTCTGATCTTGGCAGCGCACAAAAAACTGACTGGGTTGTCTTATTTCACGGTTTGTGGGTTGTCTTATTGATCTGTACAGTTGGAATTCTTTTGTCTGAGGAAGACAAATGAATTCATAAAGTAGAACAGAGATGATCTCCCTCTTTAGACTAAATTTGAGTTTAAAGAGAAAGATACTCTCAGTATCACTTAGACACTGCTGGGATTTGAAACAAGGATCTCTTGTTTATTAGACAGGCACTTTCACCAACTAAACCACAGCATCTTTTCTTCTTGCAGAGAGCGCTGTGGAATATTAAAAAATATATGAACATAAACTCATCATAATTGAAAATGTATATGCAGAGTGCTTAGATATTATTCTTGTCTTTGTATGAAATTTGACATAAATCTGACATTTTGTCACAAGGGCATCTTCAATTCATCTACCCACTCCACCTCGCCAAAATAATACTCACGTTCCTCGAGGCACAGGCCGAGGAGGTAGAGTTGCAGACTCAAGCTTATTAATCAATCCTAAACCTAAAATCCTTGTTCTTACGCTTTCAAACCCAACATGGAAAACAATAAAGCCAATTTTATTTGTTATACTGTTCTGAATTTATATCTGAATTCTCAGAATTTAGTCCTTAAAACAGATAAAGTAATTATCGTAGGTGACTTTAATATTCATGTGGATATCGATCACGACAGCCTTAATATATAATTATTTATATATATATATAAATATATATATATATATATATATAAATATAAATATATAAATATAAATATAAATATATATATATAAATATATATATAAATATATAAATATATATATAATTATATAAAATTATATATATATAATTATATATATTTATATAATTATATTTATATAATTATATTTATATAATTATATTTATATAATTATATATTTATATATAATTATATATACATATATATAGGTCCACACTTTTCAGAGTTAAATGTACACTTTCATAATAATTAAAGCACTGTGCCAGTTCCTTCTTTAACTCACAAAACAGAGTTAAAGTAACACTAATTAATGTTATTAATACTATATTAATTGATTCCAATAAACAAAGCCATTTTCGTGGTATAATGTACAAACTTTCATCTGAAACATTGTATGAGCTTTGAATATCAAATGGCTTATTGGAATTTAAGCTCAGACATTTTTATTATGAACCTTTCCTCACTTTGTAACACTAGAAATGCATGATGATGGTCATCAAAAGAATTCTGGGTGAATAGCTTGTTAATAAACAAAATGTGTTACCTTCAACCAAAAGTACATCACATATTTGACAAAAGACAAACAAGTCCAGATGTATATTCTACACACCATCAACTTTAACACTAGTTGAGAAAACATCTTTTGACAAAATCATTTCAAGCATTTCATTGTTGACCACATTCACATCTCTGAGGGAATCAGTCTTAATTGGTCCATACTCTTTTTATTTGAGGGTGAAGGTTTCCCAGTGATAAGCAATAGCCATCTGATGCTTTTTAGCAAGTGATTTTGTTATGTTTTTGAAATGATCTTTAAACATCTCGTCTTTGGCTTCACACCTCATAGACCACTGTGGCAGTGGGGTGTGGTTAGGGCGCCGGCTGCTGGGGAGAGTCCCAGCTGGAGGCCAGACAGCTGAACGGAATCAGGTAATCAGTCACATAATAAATGCATGGTGATGGCCTGGTTCTGTTCTCTTGCAGTAGGCTGGGTTCCAGAGGAGACGGAGACGGAGACGCTTCTTCAGCCACGAAGCAGCGCAGTCTGGAGAGCAGCGGACAGGAGAGCGACGGACAGGAGAGCGACCTGTCAGCGGTGCCTGTAATATCAACTTACCTGTGTGCGAATAAAGCTGTGTGTGTGACACTATACTCTCTCTGTCATCCCTGTAATGGACTGTGGACAAGAGGCTCCACACCCTCTTTTGTGGCTAAGAAGGTGACGTGACAATTATAATCACCTTAATATAATTACCTTATGAAAGACTAAGTATTTTTGGAGATATGGCAAGTGCTTTAAACAAGCTAAACAAATACAACTCGCTTGTTGTCTCATCAAGATCACTTCCTGTGGGACTCTCTGCAACAAGTGACGCAACTCTGGGTGTTGAAGTAAGCCACTTAGCCTCTTTTATGACATTTGGACTGAAGAATCCAATTTCTGAAGGGGCCTGGAGGATGTTTCATGATCAAATAGGAGGGTGAAGTCTTGATCCACCTTTACGAAAGAAGATATTACCGTTACTACTACAGGAAATACGTCAAGCCATTGTAAACATTTAATTCCAAACTTACCAATCCTTTGGTATCCAGGAATCTTGGGAAGGTGGAGAGGATATCAACACCTCTGCTTGGGTCATTAACAAGCGTCTGACGAGGCTGAAAGGTTTCTCTCATTTTCTGAAAAATCAGGGAATTGTCTGTGGTATGGTTGAGTGGTATGTCAAGCTGATTAAACTTTGTATATTTTACAACTAATTGTAAAATCATGTGACTTATGAGCAACTAAAACTAGTGAACTGGCTGAAAATGTCCAGTTAATCAATAAGTGTTACATGGAGCAGCCTGATCCTTCAACAAAAAAACAAATGCACAATTTAGAAGTAGCAAGTTGAAGTGTCTTAACATCTTTTCAAACCCTAATGCAGCCTGTCATGTATGATGTTGTACATTCACCTAAATGTTCTTACTCACATGCATAAGTGGACAAATTGCAGCAGGATTTCCCTTGAACGGTAAATTAGTGAAGGCATCTACACTGAATACTGGAATCTCCATTATGATTAGACTGAATAGTTTGAAAACGAGACGATGTGGTTTACAGTCGACCCGCTGCTGTCGATGGACTTTACACTCGTCTGTGGTTTCAGCAGGCGCCCCTCAGCGTCAGTTCTCACGTGGTTGCCAGACTTTCAACCTATGTTTTCAGCGGACTATAGTGTTTAGATCGGTTTAGATCAGGGGTCACCAACCTTTTTGATACTGAGAGCTACTTCAAGGGTACTGAACAATACGAAGGGCTACTTGTTTGACACAAACTTCCTGAATAACAGTTGCACGGTTCACCTTTAATGATAATATTATCATTAATAATCATAATACATATTCATATACCTGATCACATGTTAATGTTAATTATTCCTCACAATGATTATTAACAATGATTTACCATGGTAGGAAACAGATATATTTAAACATGCAACATTATTTATTTAAGTTCTTAATCTATTTCAACATTTGAAAGTCAGAGTTATCACATCTGTGATATTTTTGTAAATATCTTTATTGACAGTTTTGTATGAATGAGCACATTTGTAGCATTTTGTTCAAAATGACACCAGTTATATTTTAATACAAAGTATGACTTGTGTAAAAAGATTTAGGAAATCATTAACTGTCACATCTTCAAATCATATCCTGTTTGTACACTAACTTTGTAACATTGGAGAGAGTGGAGATGACATCGGAGCCTTTCTTCTCGTCTAAGAACAGTGTTTGCAATAACCATCATTGCACCTTTCAAGACCTCTCCGTCCGAAAAGGCTTTCTTGTACTTTATTAAAAAAATACGTATTAAAGATGTGCAGCTCTAAATTAAGCTTCCGTTGCTTTGTGTGACTTGTTCACCGGCCTCGTGAGAAGAGATGCTGCTGCCCAAAGCTTTAACTCCCGGCTTGTTCTGCCCGCAGTGCTGCAGGTGTGTAGTTAGCATGGTAGTTAGCATGTAGTTAGCATGTTAGTTAGCATGGTAGCTTCTGTGACACGAACCGAAGTGTCTCCACAATGTGCCGCTTTGCCGTCGCCACGCAAATGAGACATACACACTTTTCTTTCACTGTTGTAAAAAATAATTCTACCTCCCAATCATTGTGAAAATAGTTCGTTTTCTTTCGCTTTTCTGCCATGTTTAGCGTAAACAACGCAGCACGCGCCCCATCGTAGCTGCTCCCGCTAGCTTGTCTCAGCGAAAAGGGAAATGGAGATTTAGTTTACAGGGTTAGAGTTCATAAAACATTTTTGTTTTTTAAATGCTATATTCAATATTTTCATTTTAAAATAAAGAATAATTCAAGTGTTATTGATTTTTGAAAACAAACAGCAAAACAATTAAATACAAATTTTAGACGAAGCTCCATGGTGACAAGTGTTATTTATTTTAGGCGAAGCTCCATGGTGACAAGTGTTATTTTTAGAAAAGACATGGTCCCTGCGGGCGACCAAGTGCCCGCGGGCTATATATATATAGATATATATATATATATATTTACATATACATATATGTATACATACATATATATATATATATATATATATATATATATATATATATATATATATATACATATATATATATATATATATATATGTATGTATATATATACATATATTCATTTTTTTTTATTACTTTTTTTTTTTTATATATGTATGTATATATATACATATATTCATTTTTTTTTATCATTACTTTTTTTTTTTCAAATCAATTTTTAGGGCACAATTGGCCCCCCTCCCCAATCATTTCGCCCCTCCCCATGACCTCCCATGTATAGGGCCGCCTTGGCTCATTTGACCGCCGCTCGCACCGGCTTATTAGGCCCCCTGGGGTTTTATTGGCCGCCGGCGATCGGGCAATTGCGGTCGCCAAGACTCATTTGGCCTGCCCTGGTGTGTGGTGTCTGGCCGCCCTGGTGCTTGGTGCTTCGTGCTAGCGCCGCTCCTAGCTAGCTGTTAGCTCCGCTCCTAGCTAGCTGTTAGCGCCGCTCCTTGCTAGCTGTTAGCGCTGCTCCTAGCTAGCTGCCAGTGCAGCTCCTAGCTGTTGCTGCCTGCCTACCTGCCTACCTGTCTTGTTTCCTCCTGCTGAATGACCAACGGTTATTAAACCGGCGGTTTATATAGCCTCATCTCGTCGCTCATTGGTCAGATAATATCGGCCATTGCGTCGCTCATTGGACAGTTAAAACTGAACACGTTCCAATCAAAGAAGCACGCCACCAATCGAACCCTGGAGACTCAACAGTTTTGTGTTTCCTCTTCGCCAATAAATGTATGAAATACTCATCTACAGGAAGTGATAAAGTGTCAAATCTATTCGAACTGATAGCAAAGGAGTTTCACTTCATATAGATGTCAAATAAACTGTTTTATCTTTCTGTATTTTGATTGGGAAGCCTTTAAACCTCCCCAACTACTGCCGTATGAGGCACTGATCTGTGACTTTGTCCTGTAATATCGCTGCTAAATGCTTTAAAATACTTTATAATGCCACTAAAGCTAGTTTTTAAATGTATTCTCTAAACGTGACTAAAGGTTGCTGGTAATTAAGACCTATAAAACATTTCATATATATTTCACCCTGGACCTTGCAAAAAGTCCAGTGTTGAATTAACTCCCAGAGTTGATTTCAACACTTTTTCAGGGTTTATATAGGTCCACACTTTTCAGGGTTAAATGAACCCTTTCATAATAGTTAAAACACTGTGCCAGAGTTCCTTCTTTAACTCACAAAACAGAGTTAAAGTAACACTAATTACTATGTTATTAAATAATATATTCATTGATTCCAATAAACAAAGCCATGGTATAATGTACAAACTTTCATCTGAAACATTGTATGAGCTTTGAATATCAAATGGCTTATTGGAATTTAAGCTCAGACATTTTTATTGTGAACCTTTCCTCACTTTGTAACACTAGAAATGCATGATGATGGTCATCAAAAGAATTCTCGGTGAATAGCTTGTTAATAAACAAAATGTGTTACCTTCAACCAAAAGTACATCACATATTTGACAAAAGACAAACAAGTCCAGATGTATATTCTACACACCATCAACTTTAACACAACTAGTTAAGAAAACATCTTTTGACAAAATCATTTCAAGCATTTCATTGTTGACCACATTCACATCTCTGAGGGAATAAGTCTTAATTGGTCCATACTCTTTTTATTTGAGGGTGAAGGTTTCCCAGTGGTAAGCAATAGCCAATAGCTTCGGTAGCAAGTTTCTATGTGGATACAAGTGCTTAAATAGTTTGTGGTGGTCAACAATCAAATGCTTTAAATATATTGTCGTACCTAGAGTGAGAAAAAGTGACACAACCATGTTCATTATTTTAAGTAACAACAGTAACACATTGCAGTTTTCGTTTCCTGCAGGAATGATGTCACCAAACAGTGGGATGTTTTTCACAAGACACAATGTCTGAATAGAATTCAAACCAATGCCATTGCCAGCACTGTCCAAAATTATCTTTGTGGGACATTTCTTTCGTTCTAAAAATCCGTAGTAAACACCATAAATCCTGGAAAGCAAGTTCTGTTGTGATATTAAGTCTTTTGTGAGATATTCAAAAAGCAATTTGATCTCACACTGAGTCACACCCTCAAGAAGGTCATGCATTATATCAAATGAGTAATTATTTCAAACATGGAAATAATTCAATGAGTTAAGTGTAGAAGTCTCTTTCAAACCATACAAGGAGTTCAATTGTGGGTTGTCTTGGAGAGATTTGTAATGCATATCAAACATATTTCTTCCACGAAGGATCACTTTGGGATCTTCCTCATTGTATACTGTTTGAGAATCATTCCTCTCAATCAAACACTACTAAGACCAAGGCCTTGGGTTTCCAGTAATTTTATATAAATTATCAACGGTTCCAGTATAACACCATCAACTTCTGGCTGCTGGGATACAAATTCTGACACATGAAACCGGTCAGTATTGTTTCAGCCTCTTACTCAGAGAGTGAGACCGGTACTAGCTGGTCAAGCAGTCTGGCTCTCAAGTCTCTGACTCTGGGTGACTCCTTCATTTTCCCCACATCACTGTTATACAATGTTGTCTGCAAGAATGTGTAAAAATTCAGTAACGCAGCATCGTACGACAAATTAAACACAAAATGGGTTTTGGAAAGTTTGTCGAAAGCCCCAAGGTAGGGAGCGGTTTGCCTGGCGTGGGATGAGATGCTTATCCATGGTGATGTAGAAGCTGTCAATCTTGCTCTTCTGACGCCCAACAGCGAGGAGGTATGGCTGCCGACCCTGCTGGTTGCGGAGATGCTCCTCCAAACTGCAGGATGACTAGGGTTGAGATAAAGAAACCTAACATTACACACAAGAATAATGTGCAGCCACAGAGAAAAATACATTGTAGAAGTGATCAGTTATTCAAACATCTTCTTACTGGCTAGTGCAAGATGGGAATGCTTATGAAGACTTCATTTCAATTTCATTCACTTTTTAACAACCCTCTTTTGTGGCTAAGAAGGTGACATGACAATTATAATCACCTTAATAATATAATTACCTTATGAAAGACTAAGTCTTTTTGGAGATAAAGCAAGTGCTTTAAACAAGCTAAACAAATACAACTCACTTGTTGTCTCATCAAGATCACTTCCTGTGGGATTCTCTGCAACAAGCGACGCAACTCTGGGTGTTGAAGTAAGCCACTTAGCCTCTTTTATGACATTTGGACTGAAGAATCCAATTTCTGAAGGGGCCTGGAGGATGTTTCATGATCAAATAGGAGGGTGAAGTCTTGATCCACCTTTACGAAAGAAGATATTACCGTTACTACTACAGGAAATACGTCAAGCCATTGTAAACATTTAATTCCAAACTTACCAATCCTTTGGTATCCAGGAATCTTGGGAAGGTGGAGAGGATATCAACACCTCTGCTTGGGTCATTAACAAGCGTCTGACGAGGCTGAAAGGTTTCTCTCATTTTCTGAAAAATCAGGGAATTGTCTGTGGTATGGTTGAGTGGTATGTCAAGCTGATTAAACTTTGTATATTTTACAACTAATTGTAAAATCATGTGACTTATGAGCAACTAAAACTAGTGAACTGGCTGAAAATGTCCAGTTAATCAATAAGTGTTACATGGAGCAGCCTGATCCTTCAACAAAAAAACAAATGCACAATTTAGAAGTAGCAAGTTGAAGTGTCTTAACATCTTTTCAAACCCTAATGCAGCCTGTCATGTATGATATTGTACATTCACCTAAATGTTCTTACTCACATGCATAAGTGGACAAATTGCAGCAGGATTTCCCTTGAACGGTAAATTAGTGAAGGCATCTACACTGAATACTGGAATCTCCATTATGATTAGATTGAATACTTTGAAAACAAGACGATGTGGTTTGCAGTCGACCCGCTGCTGTCGATGGACTTTACACCCGTCTGTGGTTTCAGCAGGCGCCCCTCAGCGTCAGTCCTCACGTGGTTGCCAGACTTTCAACCTATGTTTTCAGCGGACTATAGTGTTTAGATCGGTTTAGATCAGGGGTCACCAACCTTTTTGATACTGAGAGCTACTTCAAGGGTACTGAACAATACGAAGGGCTACTTGTTTGATACAAACTTCCTGAATAACATAGTTGCACGGTTCACCTTTAATGATAATATTATCATTAATAATCATAATACATATTCATATACGTGAAGAGACTGTCTGATCACATGTTAATGTTAATTATTCCTCACAATGATTATTAACAATGATTTACCATGGTAGGAAACAGATATATTTAAACATGCAACATTTATTTAAGTTCTTAATCTATTTCAACATTTGAAAGTCAGAGTTATCACATCTCTGATATTTTTGTAAATATCTTTATTGAGTTTTGTATGAATGAGCACATTTGTAGCATTTTGTTCAAAATGACACCAGTTATATTTTAATACAAAGCATCACTTCTGTAAAAAGATTTAGGAAATCATTAACTGTCACATCTTCAAATCATATCCTGTTTGTACAAACACTAACTTTGTAACATTGGAGAGAGTGGAGATGACATCGGAACCTTTCTTCTCGTCTAAGAACAGTGTTTGCAATAACCATCATTGCACCTTTCAAGACCTCTCCGTCCGAAAAGGCTTTCTTGTACTTTATTTAAAAAATACGTATTAAAGATGTGCAGCTCTAAATGAAGCTTCCGTTGCTTTGTGTGACTTGTTCACCGGCCTCGTGAGAAGAGATGCTGCTGCCCAAAGCTGCCTTTAACTCACGGCTTGTTCTGCCCGCAGTGCTGCAGGTGTGTAGTTAGCATGTAGTTAGCATGGTAGCTTCTGTGACACGTACCGAAGTGTCTCCACAATGTGCCGCTTTGCCGTCGCCACGCAAATGAGACATACACACTTTTCTTTCACTGTTGTAAAAAATAATTCTACCTCCCAATCATTGTGAAAATAGTTCGTTTTCTTTCGCTTTTCTGCCATGTTTAGCGTAAACAACGCAGCACGAGCCCCATCGTAGCTGCTCCCGCTAGCTTGTCTCAGCGAAAAGGGAAATGGAGATTTAGTTTACAGGGTTAGAGTTCATATATAGATAAAACATTTTTGTTTTTTAAATGCTATATTCAATATTTTCATTTTAAAATAAAGAATAATTCAAGTGTTATTGATTTTTGAAAACAAACAGCAAAACAATTAAATACAAATTTTAGACGAAGCTCCATGGTGACAAGTGTTATTTATTTTAGGCGAAGCTCCATGGTGACAAGTGTTATTTTTAGAAAAGACATGGTCCCTGCGGGCGACCAAGTGCCCGCGGGCTATATATATATCTATATATATATAGATATATATATCTATATATATATATATAGATATATATATAGATATATTTACATATACATATATATATATATGTATACATACATAAATATATATATATATATATATATATATGTATACACACATATAAATATATACATATATACACATACATAAACACATATATATGTATATGTATGTATATATACATACATATACGTATATATATATATATATATATATATATATATATATATATATATATATATATATATATACATACATATATGTATGTATATATATACATATATTCATTTTTTTTATTACTTTTTTTTTTTTTTTTTTTATATATATATATGTATGTATATACATATATTCATTTTTTTTTTATTATTACTTTTTTTTTTTCAAATCAATTTTTAGGGCACAATTGGCCCCCCTCCCCAATCATTTCGCCCCTCCCCATGACCTCCCATGTATAGGGCCGCCTTGGCTCATTTGACCGCCGCTCGCACCGGCTTATTAGGCCCCCTGGGGTTTTATTGGCCGCCGGCGATCGGGCAATTGCGGTCGCCAAGACTCATTTGGCCTGCCCTGGTGTGTGGTGTCTGGCCGCCCTGGTGCTTGGTGCTTCGTGCTAGCGCCGCTCCTAGCTAGCTGTTAGCTCCGCTCCTAGCTAGCTGTTAGCTCCGCTCCTAGCTAGCTGTTAGCTCCGCTCCTAGCTAGCTGTTAGCGCCGCTCCTAGCTGTTGCTGCCTGCCTGTTTCGTTTCCTTCTGCTGAATGACCAACGGTGACTAAACCGGCGGTTTATATAGCCTCATCTCGTCGTTCATTGGTCAGATAATATCGGCCGTTGCGCGTTGCTCATTGGACAGTTACAACTGAACACGTTCCCATCAAAGAAGCACGCCACCAATCGAACCCTGGAGACTCAACAGTTTTGTGTTTCCTTTTCGCCAATAAATGTATGAAATACTCATCTACAGGAAGTGATAAAGTGTCAAATCTATTCGAACTGATAGCAAAGGAGTTTCACTTCATATAGATGTCAAATAAACCGTTTTATCTTTCTGTATTTTGATTGGGAAGCCTTTAAACCTCCCCAACTACTTCCGTGTGAGGCACTGATCTGTGACT